>NC_041405.2:80704014-81004014 GCF_900747795.2 Erpetoichthys calabaricus
TGTGTTTGGGGCTGTGAGGTAGCAGTGCTACCCACAATGCAGGATGGCGTTTGTTGGACTTTACAAGGCCAGAAAGCAATTGAAAAAAATATTTTCCACCTACCTACATGTGTAATCAGCACATGGTCCCAACCTCTCTCTCTCTATCTGTTCATTCTGTACTAGGGCTGTCTGCTTCTTTGAAACACTGCTGGATTTTTTTTCACCGAGTCAAGGCGTGGAAGTAAGGCTTCCTTTGTGACTTATTCAAATGTTCTGCTTAGTGGTTCTCCTCAATGTGCCACTCCGCCACATTCTGATTAACATAATGTCTTATGCTTGATACATTCCTTTAATATGCTTTCTTTTGTTTTTAAATTACTGTTGCTACCTTTAATGGAGCAAATAGTACTGGACATTTAATTTTTTTGCTAGTATGTGCTGCATAGCTGTGGTTGGGAAATGCTTTAACAAGAAGGGCACATCCATGATTAAAAGATTAATTAATATTAAAAATAGTGAATTCAATTTAGTGCTTTGAGTAAGGGGCCATAGCCTTTCAGCCCCATCTTTAAACTAGAAAGAACAGATGGCACATGTGCACACACATCCAAGGGTAAACCTAGAACACTGCAGGGCCGGCTGTGCTAGGCCCTTCAGCCAGAAACAAGCTTGTAGCACTCAGCGTGAAGAGTAACTCATATAATGCAAAAAACAACATTTTTCTAGATATGAAATGACATTAAGCAAATGAAATGAAATTGGAACAGAATTGCTGAAGAAGACAAAGTTGAGAGTTGTTATAAATATTTTAATAATAAGTTAGATTCCTGAAGGAAATGTATTACATTGCACAGCATGTGGTGGGGGTATGCCCCACTAGCACTTAGTGAAGAAACCCTACTGCTTCTTACATCATTTGTATATTTTTGATCAATCGCTTGTTCACTGTACTCATCTTTATGTCTTCCATCCAGGCAATTCACTTACTGGTTTCTGTATCAAAGCCAATGTTTCTGTCGCAGTATGCTGACTTTCTAATTCCAGATAAGTCTACTCTTTCATTAACTGCCAACTAGCACAGTCGGCACCACACTGATTCTCCACAAACATGACCATTTATAGCATATAATTTTTTTTTGTTGCTGCAGTGGCTGTGTTAATCAGAAGAAGAAAAAAAAAAGATATGTTAATCACATATTTAGAAAATAGCTATAAAATGTAGGGAGAGCCAGAAGACTATCTTTGCTGTGGTTCCTGCAAAGCTAGGCACACAATTATCGTATAACCAAAGGTGATGTTAAAAGAAGATCAGGCTTTTTGTTTCTTTGTATAGACAGGCAGACGCACTCTTAACACTCTGATACCGTAACCATCTTGCCTTTACAGTTTCTTTTTCTATTCTAGCAATTGTATCTGAATGTTATGCAACCATCACTTGATTCTTGCTGGCGGCCTGCTGATTTTCAATCTGTCCTTTCAAAGCTTGAGAGGACTTTCATTGGGAAAATTTTGAAGCCTTTCAGTTTTCTTTTCCTTTCCATTTCATCATTACTTCACCATAGTCCCACGGGGCCGTGGGTGGACCACCTACATTATGGAAAATATTTTTAGCATTTATCCTGGTACATACTGTAGAGAAATAATTTTTGCATCCAATCACCTAAATGGCATTCTTAAATGGCACAGTAAGAGCTGTAAGCTGTGCATGCACTCCTAGAGTGTAAGGCAAGGACATTTTAAGGCATACATCAGTCTCTGTATGTTCCATCAAATACAGGGGAACCGATATGAGTATACCTTCCATGTCAACAACTAGAATTTGATAATGATAAAAATGAAATGATTGCTTCAAGTAACTAAAAGCATACTAAGAACAATTTCAATGTATATTATTATTATTGTACTCATATGGCTTGATGTTTGAAGATTATGACAGCTTCAAACTTTATGAGTTCCTTCTATTACTCCCTATACCTTCTCTTTTCATAAGATGATAAGTCGTGCAAGAGCTGACATGAAGGAAGATTTTAAAATTTCTGAAGTGTACTGCTAAGGCAGGGCAAGAGTGCAGACAAACATTTTGAAAAGGTGACTGGACAGGAATGTTTCAGGCAAGAGTTGTGTCTCCACCCTTGGCTACTCCCTTTGCAAGTTGCATACTGTTAGCCCCACCCATCTCATTATATTTCCTGACAACACTACATATGCATCAGAATTGTGGTAGAAGAAGTAGGGCAGTGCTTTAATCTTGTGCTTTTTTCTCTGTTTTAAAACTAACTGTCATTTCATTTGAGCACTGCTGTAGAGAAGTATGCATTGGAATGTATTTTTGCCTTTTTTGGATTTTACAATTTTTGCTTTTATACCTTAATATTTAACCTATATATTTTGTTTACCTGTTATTTATTTTTTGCCTTTCTGGGAGTACTGTTTTTCTGGAATATGAACAATAAAAATTAAAACTCCTTTTTTACATGCTTCTTTGCATTTGAGAGCTAACTGCTATGGCTTTGTTTCTTGGATGTTCCATTGCAAATTCAGTTTTGTTTCATGATGTTCGTTCTACACGCCATCAAAAGTAGCAAAAAAATGAAAAGAGTCACACCATGATAACAATCCTATTCTAAGTAAGGTGTCAGTTAGCATGGTCCTGATATTGGTCAAATACTGGAAATGTTATTCTTCAATAAACTAAAATATATTCCTTTATTTTATGGAAGCAGCAAACAGTCGGGACATATTGTAACTTCTGTTCATGCATACCTGCCCCCTTTTGCCTAATACCTTAAATTCAGATTGCCAATGTTTCAGTATATTCAGTTTAAAGATCTATACCTGTTGGAAATTTCAGGAGAAAATATGAGCAATGCCTATGTCTGCCAGAAATGGGCTAGGCTTTGCCCTCTGCAGCTTTGGAGGCAGCCACTACTGCTTTGTAACTCTGTGCCTTTGACTTCTTTGCGACTTGTGAATGGTGAGCAAAGGCTATATCCCATTAAGCTTCAGGAAAAGATGGTGCCATTTATACACTGTAAATCATAACAAACTTGTTGGAATGATGGTGTGACCAAAAAAGCTAATGTGAAATTATTAAATTACAAAATCCCTGCTCCAAAGATTTGTCCAAAAACAGGCAAATGTTACTCATGGGAAATCCAAAGCAGCAAAAACACAAAACAGAATATTAGCAATAAAAAAAACTAACTTTAATACAAGAAGGTTCATAAAAATATTTAAAGTACCACTCACATGTGGTATTCAAGAAAATAGTAGTGCACCCAGTACTAGAGTCAGGTTCTGTTCTGTCCCTTTTTTCTGCTCCTGCCCCTCCATTATGTAACCTCTGCACTCTAAAGAATGCATTGCAGCAGGAACAGACAGGAGGGTCAGGTCAAACAGCAGTGAAAAGGAAATGCAAAGGGAAAATTCCCAACTCATTCATGATGTAAGAGTAAAAGGGCTGGCTGAACTCCTGCCTAGTCTGATACAAAGGACTGAGGGTGGAGCTCAAGCCCATTCCTGACAGCTCACCTGGCACCTGTCGCAATACCCACAGGCTGCCCATATCATTAGAATCTCTTCTACCTGACAAAAAATACCATTGGCTCCTTACTGGGTGACATGCTGATTGATTCTTCTTCCTGTTAAGAACCTTGTGCTTGGAGCTCTTCTCTCGAAAAGGACACAGAGAAGGCAGAAAGGCTTAATGTCTATTTCAATTCAGTAATGAATTGGAGGAATGATTATCTGAATTCAGGGTACTATATTCCTGCTTTTCTGCTTGCAGGGGTTTTCTTTTTTTTACTGGATTTATATTGCAGTTAAAGCAGGCTCATCTCTGTTTCGTATTTTTATATCACTACTATAGCTCTTCATAAATGATGTCTCAAATAGTCTCCTTGAGATGGTAGATTTTTTATATACCACCAGGATATCAGAAAAGTTGAAAATAGCTACTCCTTCAAAACTCAACTACTCAGTGTGCATAGCACCCTCTAGGGGTGCAAGCTCATGCTGATGATAAGCATTTGAATATCTGTGATAGACACCTTCTTCCTCCTTTTGCATTCTTAAACAGAAGGTCAGCCTAGGCATCCAAAAAGGACGCCCTTTTGATAGTTCAGGACTTTCAATGATTAACCCTGTCAGTTTTCTGCTGCAGTCATTGACTGCGGCTATTAGCATTTTCTGATTCTCTTTTTCTCCTTGTGGGTTTCTGCTTGCTCTCACTATTCCTTTGAGTCTCCCTCAACCGTTTTAGCTGAAATGTTGCCACGTATGCAGCTCATAACTCCACTGGTAAAGGGAAAAGGTTCTTAGCTTTGATGACCTCTTCAAGTCTACATCTAAGGAAATTCTCCATGGATATCCCATGAACCATTTACAATGAGTTGTCATTTTCACAGCATATTTTATAAAGGTGATGAATTTGCATGAAAAAGGAAAAGTAATTTTAGTCACAGAGCCAATGTTTATTAAGTAGCATTAAAAATATTCACAGGGTAAACACAAGGAATTTATGGACTGCCAGATAATTACATTTTTGGAGCTGAGTAACAGCTTACTTCCACAATATAACCAATAGCATATTAAAATCTTATAAGTGCTCAACATGGGCAAGAAGGGTTTACCAGTATCCCAGCCAAGAGACAGATTACCAAAAATTTAAAATAAAATAAAGCAAGAGGAGGTCTTCAGCATTCTTGTAATATTGCTTCCTTTAGTGAACAAGCAGCTAGGATCGTAAGAATGGTCTGAGGTAGTCTGAGATTTTACATTTTGTATTTGGCAGAAAAGTCTGCAAAATGGCACAGAGAAGGAGGAGGAGCACTCAACTTGATGAAAGAAGCAGATGGAAGAGAATACTGGAAGCTGTGAGACACAGCAGATGTACATGGCTTCACCATGTGTTATGTGTAAGCTGAGTTCTAAGAATGATTGCTATCGCCTGACGATGATAACCAGAGGCTATTCTGAAACTGTAATACTAAAAAAGTGTCCAAAAAAAAAAAAACACCTACTTAAAGGCTTAGAATGTAAAATATTTAACAAAAAAATGTTTTTGAGTTTATGTGCAGTTCCATGAAGAACACAAAATAAGTCTTTTAAGAAAGCTGTAGGTAACATTAACTCATTGAAATGAGTTGATTTCATGAGTTCATTAATAAATGAAGCTTTTTCATAAGCCATGCCCCTTTCAATAAATGGTATCTTTCATTACTAGGCAACAGATCACATGGGTCTTGCCATGTGATCTACTTGCCTGGGTTCAGGCTTTGTTTCAGTGTCTTATGCATTCTTTCTTACTTCTCTACTGAATTTTATCAACTTGTGGTTGTTTTCAATTACAACATTTTTGTACTGCCAGTGTAAAAATTAATAGGCAGATGAATGATGTATTGGGATCACAGAAAAGAGAGAAACATAGTTCAGAAATAGGCTGAGGTCAAAGCCAAAGGGAGCAATAAAGCTAAAACACCAAAGTCCAGTAAGCAAACCAAAGAAGGGATGAAGAACCTGGTAAAAATCCAAACATCTTAATACTCTAGCATTAAATAATACTGTGAACTTTGTTTTTAAATTATCCAGAAATCTGGACAATACAGATAGTGTGCACTCACCTTGTCGTAAGACAAAACTTTCAGTCGTGACACGTTTGCAAAAAAAGGCTGTCACCTGTAATGGGAGCAAAATTCAGCCTTGTAAAATAAATGAAAAACTGAAAAACAAATATTGAAAGGATGGAAAAATATTCCCAAACCTGAAACTGTCCTGACCAGACTTTTTATTTTTGTTTTTTTATAAATTCTCCTTAATGTCTAAAAATTATTTTAACCTCTTTTGAGGAGTTCAAGAGATCGAGGAATCTTGTGGTCACATTTATTTTTATGCCTAATAACGTTTTAACAATGTTGAAAATAAGTAGCATTCTCCTGTAACACTATTTTGTTTTTCTTATGGGCGCCACTATTTTGTGGAGTATTTATGGATGGTAGCTATGGTGCTACTGGATTAGGTCAGCCAGAAGTGTGTGGTGCATAGCATTTCCTGATCAAGAGTATACAGGTCACGTCATGCACTTCCTGGTTGTCCTTGATTGGATTCAACCCAAAAGATGTTTACATTCACTTCTTGTTGTTTCTGAATTCCTGGTTATGAATATTTTCGCTTTGCTTTTTCACTACAACATATGATATTTTCTCAGGTTACATGTTGTTTTTTTTATTTTTTGATTAACAAATTAACCAACACTATTTCCTGACTACGATTCTTGAAACATGTCCTGAGCACTGTTTGTTTAGTTATTAGTCTTATTGGATCTGACACTTGGCATGACACTTTGACTTGCCAACATCCTTTGATTACTATTCCTCTCAAATCTGCTGTCAACCTGTGCAGCCAGTACAGAAACAAGTTGTACAAAAAATAAGCTAAAAATGTCTAATTCCTGTTATTACCACATTCCCATTTTCTTCAACTATCTCAAGACCTTCTTTGTATCTGTGCTATAAACTATGCAGCAGTCAGCTTTCAGTGTTCCCATAACTACTTAAATGCAGTTGTCTCGCTGGTGTAATTGATCTACCTTAAACTGCATTTCCAAAATTTGTGTCTATTACTGTATAAAACAATTGCTTCAATTAAAGATGATAATGGATGCAGATAATGTAAATTGCCTTGGGTAAAGTTATCTGATAAATATGCAATAATAAAAAGTTATGAATATCTAAGCTAAAGTATGGCCTAATTAATTAGATACTGCAAATCTTAAGAACGTGTGACTGTTCAACTAGTATATTCCGATATGTTCCTTTCATTAATAAACATACTGTGTTTGCCCATTAGTGAGATTTTTACATAACTCTTTCCAAGACTGTTCCTTTATTTTGGAATTTGATGAATTTATCCAGGAGTACATAATCAGTGCAGTGCCTTCCAAATCTTTTCCATGGTACCCCTCCCTAGACTATTGAACACTCAGATATAATAGGCTTGCGTATTTTCACAAAAATCTAAAATCTAATTATAATTGAGTTTTAGATGGGAAGTAGATTATAAAACCGTGTTTACATTTACAAAACAAGTTTTTAATGGAAGAGTTTTTACAGATAGTGACTCACATATGACCAATGAGTTTTACAGTTCATTTTTGATGTTAGGTGGAATATAAGACAAGTTAACATTATTCATTCAGCACTTTAATGTTTTTATGTTCCTATCACAGAAAGCCTACCAGTTGTTCTACACAAACTAAATGCAAAGGTACAGGACTGTCCCCATCACCATATTGCACAGCTCGTATTTTCAGATACTCAATGTATAAACTTTACCTTTTGTAAGTTTTCCAGTACTGTCCAAAGAAGCTGAACAGGGATTTCACATTTCGATACCAATGGTTACCACTGAATTTCTTCTATTACCATCATCATTAGTTTTGTTTCTCTTTGTCACAACAAATGTATCCATAACTGTGTTTTAATGACACTTTGAAAGAACACTGATCTTTTAGTAAACAAGATGCTAACAGAAAACGCCACACAGCTGCACACAACTAGTACTTCAGAGTTTACAGCAAAACAGCTGACTGCCTCATAAGCTTACTCAGCGTGTCAAAACCAACAAACTCAAATTAATTCATTTAGTCACTTTCAGGAAGTTAACAGAATGCATCCTGTTAGTGACTTCAATTTTGTTTGTTTTTTTACTTTGAAAGTGAAAAGAGATATTCAAAACATAAAAGAAAAATAATATATATATTCAAAGAGAAAATTAGAACATTGCCATTGCAACTATCCTCAAGCCACATCACGACATCCATTTTGGAAAGCCTTGGTCTTGGGTATGGCAATATCCAAGTGTGAATCCTAGGATGACCTGCCTCTACTGGGAAGAATCCATTCTCTCCTCCATTGTTTAGATGGATAGAGACACACCATTAAAACACACACCGTATAAAGAGGTGCTCTGAAAAGATTAAACACTGACACACTAGGGTAATAGTGTATACATGTCTTTGTTTAAAATAGTAACCCCTGTCATTACCTTTTCATTCTCTTGATTTACAGCCATCTAAACTTGATTTTCTCATAGGAGAGAATCTAGAGGAGAGCCCATTCTGAAAAAATAAGTCATAATTATTATTTACTTATTTGGTTGATGGCTTTATCCCAGCAGATTCTTACAGAATTTGAGATATAATCGATTAGATTTCTTTTTTTTTAATTCCAGTTGAAGCACAAACAGGTTATAGGGTTGGTGTTTCCCTTTTTATATAGTATGTCCTGTTTGATTGTTGTTACATATTAGTAACAATACTTGTGGCATAGACTTCTGGTTTGCATATATGGGATCTGTGTCTTTAAACATGTCTACTCAGATGGGGCTTGTGGGAATTGTAGTGTGTAGATGTAGGTACTGTACATTTTCCTGCCTGATTCCCATGTTGAAATTTCCGGTTTCAGCCAGGAAGATGTCTCTTCCAGTTCTGGTTATAAAGACATCACTTCCGATTCCGGTAATCACGAAGATGTCACTTCCGGTTCTGATCTCCACAATGTTACTTCCGATTCCAGCCACCATGACATAATTTCTGCCGAACTGCCATAAAACCTAGACCACTTCCTGCATGAACTCAGTTCTGTTTTGGACTCAATTCTGCATACAACTCTGCTTATAATTGGCGTTTTTGCAGCCAGGATTCAAGTATACAGGTGGCTGCCCCAAACCTTTTATCTTGTGTCAAGGCTATTAATTTCACAAGGTATAAAACTGAAAAAGAAGGATATGGCGGAACTTTTTCACTTTTCATTAACTTGCTGCGTGGCAGCACCCAGAAACCCTGTTTTGAACTGGATATTTGCAGTGCAAAAGGATTTGGCATGACCTCCAATGTTGGGATAGCAGTAGGCATGTTTCTCATTCCTGTCTTCAGTTGCTCTTCGTGAATGAGGCTCACCTCAGAAGATCAAATTGTAGCAGCGCTACAAATTAAAGGTCTACATTTTCCAGCTGCCCAGAAGATATTGCCCTGATTGGACATCTGAGAAGAACGCAGAGGCTGATTGGTACAAGAGGGGCCAGTGGGAATCTTAAAAGGGACCTGTCTGCCTAGTCTAAAAAAGCACCTGTAGAATATTGTTTCTATACTGGATCATTGTACCTTCAAGGAGGTATGGACTGTATTGTTCCTGCCCCTTGTGCGAGTGTTGTTGATATGGACATTATGCTTCATTGGAGGGGAAGCTCCCAAAACTCATCAACCCTCAGCACATCAGGAGTACCAGTAGGACTGTTTGATACATTGCTCATTTTTCCCTGTATTCCATTTCATCTGTTACCTTTGCATTTGGACTGTGCTAAGGACTTTGTGCGAGTGTTTATTCTTAGATGTTTGTTGTTGTGTGAGTAATGGATATTGTCATGGGAGAAAGGGTTATCTGCCTACTTTTTGCTTATATTTTTGTTTCATTTAATATACAGCTTTATTGTTTTATTTCTGTTACTTCGTGTCTCTGTGTGTGAGTGATGCGAGTTGGGCCAGGGCATCCCTGGTGTCCCTACCAATCAGATAAACAAATCATTGTTCCTACGACAGTGTGAATCTGATCGACACCACTACAATATCTCAAATCTGGACTCTGATGGTAGGACTGTGTTACGTTATTCATTTACTAAAGGGGATTATTGAACCTCAAGTAACTGATTTTTGTACTTTAGGAGTCACACCCACTATTTACAGTAAAGATTTTCGGGTTGCCCATGGCTATGTTATATATGGTTTATTACTACTTTTTGTTGCTGTGTTTGTAAATAGTTGTGTATATATTTGTTGTTTAATATATTTAATTTTTATAGTGTATTTTGTTAATATTTGGGTGGTGGTGTGGAAAATACTGTAGAGCTTAGGTACTGGCCTAATTCCATTCATCACTCATTTTACAAGCATAGCTGCTCCATCGCTAAGCAAATGTGTTGGCAACCTCATTATCCCATAAACGTCAGGATTCACTATAAGGTGAAGTATCAGGACTTGGACTCACAAGCTTAGAATTTGAAGTCCAAAGCCTTAAATCTCTACACCACAAACATATTAACATGTAGAGAACATAAAAACCATAGAAAAACCAACAAGGACATGGAGTGACTGTGATGGACCTTTATGCCACCATGATTCCAAGATCCTATATTTGGTATGGATATTAGCCCCATCATTCCTTAATTAAAATAGAAAAATGAACACATTAATGGCTAATCAGTTTGATTAAAAGCTGCTAGGAAAAGTGCCGAATTAATTATAAATGGACAGCTACTTGCAGTCTTTGTCAACATCTACCCATGTCTAGGATTCACAAGAGTCATAACGCCTCTCAATCTTAACTGAGCCTAAATGCTTTTTTGTTCGGTGTGTGCAATAACAGATTGTTCGTTTTAAAAGCTGAGCACGCTGACCATGGCAAGCGTGGTGATTTAATACTCTGCACTCATAACTATGTTGGAAAACATTCTGTAGGCCATGCTGATAAATTTCATCCGAGAACCAAAGGTAGAAGCCCAGATTTTCAATGTTCAAAGCACTGAAGGTAATTAGGTAAAATTCCATACTTAGTCAATGGTTGCTGGGATACCTGCAGCAGCGGCCAGCTTTTTTTCATTTAGCAATCTGAAGACACACCACAAGCAGCAAAGAAAAATGACTTTTTCTTGCAAACACTGCAACAAGATTAGCTTTTAAATAAATAAAATCAAATATTTAACCCAGAGCAAGCTAGCATGTTTTTTTTCTTTTATTTTTGAATAGTGTCTCACCATAAAAATACCTTAAGGAAGGGATGCTTGAGAAAATTGGATTGTACAAGGGCCTCAGACCTCTGCCGGCAGGGCTAAAGTACCTGACTGGAGAGCAGACTGGCCTAATAGGCACAAAGTGTATCATATTTTGTGGTGTTAAAAAAATGGCTAGAAAACGTGTGGTTTCTTATGTTTAAAAATGGAGAAACAAATTACTCATCCATTTATATTCTAATTAGGACTCATGAAATCACCACCTATGTTTAGAAAAGTTGAGAGTTTACTTTACCTTAGTTTCTCCCTACTGTCACTCTGGAACTCTGTTCCATCAATATACCAACACCTCTGTTCATCTTCTTGGTATATCCTACTGTGGCATTTGGTGCTACTGCTCTACTGTCAAGCTGTTTTCTTGTCCTTGGGAGAGACATCAGAGACACTGGGAGCCGAGGAATTCAAAAATAAAAAGATTTTTTCTTCAGATTAGTCTGCCCCGAACAAACTTACACTGCTATTTAATGACCAGGAGGAGACTGGTGGCCAGGTGGTTAAGGTCTCCAGAACTGACTTTGACTTTATAACCAACCATCAACTCCCAGGGGTTTATTTTCTTCAGGAATACTACTGACTGGAGCTTTTATTTTTGTTTTCCTCTCTTCCACTTCACTTTACCTGTGAACTTCTTATGGAGCTCTGAGTTTGCATTCCGTGAGGAACTCTATACTAAAATAAACTGAATTGAATTGAATGTTGATCTGAACTCATTTCTCACATTTTTTTATATTGGTTTATATGTGAAAATATTTTGGTATGATGTTGAACACTTATTTATTTATATTTAAAGTAAGGAAGACAGATGTTTCAAGGTATGATAGTTATACTCATTAATCATACTGCTGGAGGTTGGCAACATGTTGCATGAAGTAAGAATTTCGCTATACTTTGCACATGTGACGGTAATGACCCTATAAACCTAAAGACTGATACTAGCTGCAACGACTGTGCCACGTCGTCAGTTAAGGTGCCTGATGTCAATGCCCCTGTGAAAACCGAGATAGGTCTTGAAGGATACAAACAACACGGTATATCTGCATGAATTCAAAACAGTAAAGCACAATCAGTTTAAAAGGAAAAGTAAACCACAAAGCCCGAGAAAGAAAGCATTAATAAGAAAGCAATTAACCATTAGTCCAGCCTGCCAGTTTATGTTAGTAGGAAGAGGTTGAATTCCATTAAAAGTGCTAATGCACTGCCCTGTTGCTTCTTTGCACCTGCTGGAGAGATCTAACAAACACCCACTCTCATGTCTGGAGTGTGTTTCTGTCAGGACCCGCTTAGTGCTGACTGTTTCCTAACCGACTTGCCTGTCCCCCGGCACTTTACCAGTGGTGCTCACTGTTTCTGTTCAGTGCATTATTCCTCTATCAGGCTGAAGTGTTCTTTTCTGGTCCCCTTTTATCCACCTTTTATTCTAGGAAACAGTACTGTGGTTTATTTTTGCCAGAAGTCTTCTTTCATTGTGTCCTCCTCAGTGTTATGAGCTATATGGGTATGTAGACAGTATTTTTCTAGAGATGTTTCACTAATATGCTTTAATATATATGGGTATTGCACCATACATATGCTGTCAATACTGGGTATATTGTATTGGTTTGAATTTTGTGGTTATTATCATGTCCACATACACTCTGTGTGTTTGTCTATTATTGTTATTGAAGCACGTGAATTTCCCCCTACACCCATAGTATCTCTTTACCTATAAAAAAAATAATTCAAATGTTAAAATGCTTTCAATAACCATTTTATACAAGCCTGGGGTGGAATAAAGTGCAGGTGTAGTCACTAAATAAATTCCCTAGAGGGAAAAATTGGCTCGAAACCTAAATTTCACTGACTAAACCAACAGTGGGAAGCAACTTCGTATAACTGTGCCAAGTCTCAAAAATTCCTCCTAGGGGCACAGCCCTAATTAAAACACAGGTGCAGTCACTAAATAAAGTTCCCCAAGGGGAAAAACTTTGGAATGAAACATAGCTGACAGTCTTCCCCTGAACAAATGGGGAATGTGTGGAAAACTTTGCAGAGATAGGTTTAACGGTGAGGATTTCGATACCAGACAAATGTACAAGCGTACTTTAGGCCTTATTTATATTAAATTAGGCCGTATGGTGGCACGGTGGTTAGTGCAGCTGCCTCACTCATCCAAGGACTCATGTTTCATTCCCAGCCATTTACACAGTTTAGTGTTCCTGCAGTATATTTTTTCTTAGCTTGCCCCCCTTTTTTTTTTTCTTTTGCTGATTATTCCAAAGGATTGGTGGGAGAGTGAGTGTTGGCATCTGCGCATGTCTGAACTGAGATGGACTTGCGGCCTGCCTGGAATTGATTAGGCTCTGGCTCCAAAGAAGAACTCAGGCTTGGAAAACATATAGAAGCATTGTTAACAACAAAAAACTATAGCTTTTGCTGATATTTCCTATAATGTGCTTAAATGCATTTCTATGCAATTGCAGTCTGGGGTCAAGAAACACATACTGTCGATGTTTAGACTTCTCCACTACATCTCTGCAGCCCAGCCTTTTTAAAGGAAGTGTGAGTAGATACTACACCTCTCCTGAAATCAGCATTCATTTTGTTTTTGTTCTATTTGTAGATATGAGAACTTTAATGATTTTTAATTAGGACTTTAGGGATCTTCACAACTAGACTTAATGCTATTTTAGAAGAATTAAGTGGATAGGACTGACAAGCTTTGCTGGGTTGAATGGCCTGTCTAATGTTCTAAAAAAGAGCTATTACTCCAATTAGAAAAGTCATCTAAAACTGCTCCAGGTTGTGTCTCATTATTCTTTTGCTGTATGTTGACGAGGAAACCTGCTGAGGTGAGGACCCCAAAAGATAAAGACTAATCACTAATGGAGATAGTCAAGAACCCTGGAGAGAGACTATATGTTCATATTGTGTATTTTAGCCATTTCCCCATTTTGATTAGTATCCATATATTACCAAAAAAATCATGTTGTCCATTAATTCAGGCATCCATCCAGTAACAAATATTCTGCCAGGCTTTTAGCTCAAATACTTGGCTAAATTGTATTCTGACTTGATGAGAACTCTGTAACAAATAAAGTCTTTGCATGTTCTTCAAGTGTATTTAAATCAACTTTAATAACATTATAACAGTCCCCAGACCTCCCTGACCAGGCTCTTGAGCAAACTGGAGCTGTATATTGTTGTGTGCTGCTGACAAGTTAACCACTTCATTACATTAGTGCACTAAGTGTATAATCATATGGCACCACCAGCATAACAGTGAGGATTAAAATGGTAGAAGTCTATAACCTCTCATCAAAGGTCCAAATTAGAGTTTCCAGTTAACCTAATGTACACATCTTTGCGTGGAAACAAAAAAACTGCAGGTTACTCAGGCGGACACAATTACAAAAAGTAAACTCACACAAAGAGAGTGAGCAGGATTTAAGCCACATTGTCTAGATGGAGGTGCAATGCTGCAGTCGTCACCATTCTGCCCCTGTCCCACATCATCACCAAATCTTATAACATCAGCCAGGTCAACTACTTTCTGTAGACCTGGCTGATGTTATTTCTGATAAAATGCCACAAAATGGGGTCATCTTGAAAATTAGACATGGAGCAACTGTCTCTTGCCTTGAAGACAATGCATTAAATTAATTTGCTGATGAAGGATTAACAGCATCATTAATAATGTTAATGCTGTGGTATAACTAGTATGATTTTAATCCCTAGGCATGCAGGTCTAGTTTCAGCAGAGAAGAACGCTTGCTGATCTGTCTTTATTTGCTTCTTGACTGCCTTCTGTATTTCTTTAGCTTCTCATACCTTACACTCTTCAAACAACAAACAAAAATTGCATCAAAAATTTTTTTTTTCCCTTACTTTGGAAAACCAAGATTTATTATTTAGGTATATTGATTTGGTTTTGGTAAACAACAAAGTCCTATACTGAAGTTAGCTCCATACAAAGTCTTTTTTTCATTTTGTGAGAAATATCTCTGTTCTGCCCCACATCTTGTTAGCTATTATTTGTTGAGCTATGCGCCCCCCTTCATCTTGTCATTTGTTAACACACCAGTCAGTCATGTCCCACACGCACAGTGGTGCTATAAAAGTCTATGAATCTCACATAAAGCTCGTAGGTCCCATCATAATAATTCGAATACAATACACCCCACGTGTCTCACGCAGGCACCCCTTTATCTCTTGTTTTGGTCACGTCCAAAGCGTATCTTTTGGGTATATAAACCTCTGTGTCTGGTGAGTTGAGGTGCGCAGCAATTTGAACCTCTGTCTACACGCTTCTCTTTGTCTTGATCCAACCATGGAAATCACTCGCCTTGTAAGTGTCTTTTAAAGCTTTATTGTTTAATGTACACTGTTTTCTATGTATTGCTTTGTAAATCATTCTTTATTGTCTTTGGTTGTACACCTGTATATACCTGTATGTTTCTTTTGTATATATTTCAGTTTATGAGGTACGTCCAGTAAAAGCCTTTCAGAAACCTCACCCTTTGTCGTTTTTATGTGGATGTGCTGAGTTGTTTAAGCTCTCTGCGGCCGTGTTGCACGGACAGTGCGGAGTGAGGCAGAAAAATCCCTATCATGCAGTCAAAGCACCTGTTGGAATGAGCAATGCCATTTCATTAGACTTGTGCACACCCTTACCTGCAGAATTCTGTCTCCAGAGGAGTCAATAAAACATACTGCATGTTGGATGTGAGTATCAGTACGCTGCCTTATTTACCTTGGAAATACCACTAATTATTTACAGTAGAGCATATAATCAACATCCATCCATCCATCCATTATCCAACCCGCTATATCCTAAGTACAGGGTCACGGGGGTCTGCTGGAGCCAATCCCAGCCAACAAAGGGCGCCAGGCAGGTTACAAATCCCAGGTAGGACACACACACCCACACATCAAGCACTCACTAGGGACAATTTAGGATCGCCAATGCATCTAACCTGCATGTCTTTGGACTGTGGGAGAAAACCGGAGCACCCGGAGGAAACCCACGCAGACACTGGGTGAACCCATGTCTCCTAACTGCGAGGCAGCAGCACTACCACTGAGACATCGTGATGCCCTTATAATCAACATACTATTAGCAATTAATTATTAAATGCCGCTTATCACGCTGGTGGTGCCTCAGTGGGCTGTGCTCCTGCCCCACAAATCTAATGTGTTGGGTTTAATTCCTAACATCCACTTTTTGTTTATTTTATGTCAGGGTGCAGAAATGACAATTTCTGAGACACCAAGAAATTTTGGGGTGCTAACCAGGTTGTCTTTTTCAAGAACTAAAGCAAAAAAAAAAAAGAAAAGAGAACACTCTTTTGCATATGTCTCGTTACATTATGTCCCATGGGAAAACTTAGGCAACTGTTGACAATGTGGGCTGGGTAGCCAAGTCCCAGCTAGCGGAGCTCTGTCCAGTGGGTCCCTCTAATCAGTAAATAATGCTTCCTTCCAGGACACCTGGAGTTTTATGGCGACTGTAATGGATGAGGCAGGTCAAATGCCTTCAACTAGGCGGCTTCTCGGCGCGGTAGAGAAAGAAGGAGAAGACAATGTTAGCGGCAGTGTCCCGTCTCATCTTGGTGAGACGTTGACTGAGCCTGCGAGGAGGTCTTCTCACGTACATGTGTGACAATGTGTATACGGGTTTTCCTCCATTATTTCTACTTTTCCTCACACATTCTCAAAGATGATCTGTTCAGGTTATTTGGCAATTCTAAATTTTCCTTGTTGACATGCTTGTATGAGTTGGCATCCCTTTCAGGAAGTGTCTCTCACCTTGAACTCATTTCTGCTAGGAAAGCCCAAAATCAGTTAGACAGGTTAGGACAGGGGTCCCCAACCACAAAGTATTTTTTATGGTCCCAACAGTTTCCCCATATGACACGAGTCTATAGAAGTCTCGTTACTACGAAGTACATTCAGCAGATGCTTACATTACAACGAAGTGACCTTGAAATGCCTGAATGAATCATCCACAGTGCAGTTAGATCTGTGGTCACAGCTCAGTTGTGCACGTTTGCACAACGATCCCCAAACAGAAACATTGTAAAAAAAAATTCTTTCTTCGAACTTTCCTCGTACTGTTTTTTTTTTTTTGCTGTTTTTGTTTTCTGTGGTTTTCTGTGATATCTTTTGCTTATTGCTCGTCAACATTTGAAAAACATCCATTGGAATTTAACTCATTGTCACCGTCCTATAGAAACGGCAGACACGGAAAAAACGATAACATTGTTAATGTTTGTGATGTGCAATCTGTTGGAATGGCAAATGCAAAGCATATGTCTTTGTTATATGCAAAAAAAGAAGAAAAATCTCGGGTTGCAAACGTATGCGAACTGCTTAATAACTTAATAATAATAGAAATGTTATGTAAATTGTATATAAACCCCCCCCCCCCCCGGTCCGTGGAAAAATTGGCATCTAATAAAGTGGTCCTTGCTGTCAAAAAGGTTGGGGACCACTGGGTTAGGAAATGAAAAGATGGATATATTAATTGCATGAGACAAATTTTATGTCTAAGAGAGAGACGCTGACAGCTGGTAAGTGCAACACCCAAAAAACCCTTTTTTATTGTTTTCTTTTTCTTTACACTTCTCTGACCAAAGCAACCAAGCTCATCTCACAAAAAGAAGAGCTATAGCACATGGCTGCATAATCGAACCCTGTAATTCAATAATAACAAAGTGCACATATATAATAACAAGTTCTTCTACTTGTCTCTGCAATGGACTGGCACCCTTTCAGGGCTATTTTTTGCCTCATGAAAACTGCTTCTGGCACAGGTTTTGGCCTCAGTGCAAACCACATATTGGATTAAGCAGTCTTGAGAGCTTTATGTTATGTACCAGCATTACATTATAGGCTTGTCATTGGGTCAATGAGACAGTCATGCTGTCATTGATTATATTTTCAAACAGCTAAGGATATCAAATGCCATTCTAACATTCGCCTTAAATAAAAGGATACGTTTCTGTGTGTCTGTCTGTTTGTCCATCCAGTCACTATGTCTCTGTCATTCCAAAAGATGGCACATCAAAAACATTAACACTGCTTTTGTGAATCCTGTAGCAAATGGCATATAACAAAGACATACAGCATGTATTTCATGATGCATTGCAAACATCAACGCTGAGGTCTTTCTGGATTACTTACATTTCAACATGTCTTAGATGGGTAGCACAGCTAGTCCTATATAAATCTGCATATAACCCATAAAAACTTTGGGCTATTTTGACAATACAACTCTAGAAAGGAATGGTGGAGTTGTTATTGCTGCTGCCTCACCTCCAAAAAGCCCTAGCCCTAAATCTAGGTCTCCATGGATTTTCTTCCAATACTCTTGTACAAAGATATGATATTTATGGCGATAGGGAGCTGGAAATTGGCCTCGTATGAGTAAGTGTCATTCGGCCATGGAAAGCAGTTCTAGGCATTCTTTGCAGGTTCATGCAGCAGGAATGGGATGCAACCTTGAATTGAAGTAAGTGAACTCAGAAAACAGATGTGGAATGTGTTTTGTTGTTTATGGTAAGATTTAATAATAAAACAAAAAGAAAATGAAAAACTAAGCGCAAATTTTTTTTTCCTTGTGGTGCATTTAACATAGTAACTTATGTGTATAAAATGTTACGTATTGACCAGTTCCTAAAGTTGCAGGGTGTAAGTTTTTATTAAAACCATTATCTTATGCCTTTTGCTTTATGCTTATTTGAATTTTACGTATGTAGAAGAGCTGGGAAAAACTGACAGAACTCAAAGGGTCATCAAGGTGAACGGTTTTACTCAATAAATACTCCTCCACTATGATATATCTCAACAGCAATGACAGTTGCCATGAATAGATTAGGCATTCTGCTAAAAATGCCTAATGCCTATTAATTAATCATTCCTTTATTCACTCCCCTAATCCAATATTAGCTTTCTCTAAATTACTCGCTCAATCTTGACACATATCACACCAACGGCATGATTCGTTCTGTCCACTCCCATTGCTCATACTGCATATGACTCTCTATCTCAAAATGCTCAGGTCAGTCTCTGGTCTTCTTTTCCTGACTCTCTCTGGCAGTGGCTTACCTGTATTGCAAATTTAGTCTCTGATAACCTTAATCTCCTAAATATGTTAATGATATGTTCTATCATATGAGAAAGTCAAACGTGATAAACTGAGGGAATAAATGGAATGGGTGAAGTGGATTCCTACAGCATATAATGAGATATAAAATCTCACTCAGATATGAATTTCACATGGAGCACAGGCTTTATAACAAAAGGTTCATTTAATTAAATACATAAATACAATATGGAAATGATGACTTCAGTCAGAATATTGTAAAGTCTTTAAATATCGAAAACATCAAAGCAGTGCTCAAGGACCGCAAGCAGGAAAGGAAAGGCTTATGCCTGCTATCTATCTGTGACAACAGAGCTTTTCTCTCAAATTTTGAGAAAACCAAAGAAATCCATTTATTAAGAGACTTATAATAAGGGAGAATAATAAGGGGAAAAGTAAATAGGAGAATTTACATTAAAAGTTGTAACTGCCACACTGTGAAGAAATGAAAAGCCTAATTTGGGAAAACATTTTTTTTTAATTCCTCCTTTGGGTAGACACTGATCTTTTCCATTTGGTTTATAGAAAAAAAAATTGCTCTTTCTGAATGAACGAGGCTGATGAGATTAAGGGTTCAGGCCTTGGATTGAAGCCGCTTCAGAGGCTGTATTCATTAAAATCATGTCTCTTTCAGTTGATAATTTCTGTGTAGCACCTCAGTTGACATGTTATTCACAACAGAGTTCCACAAGGCAATTAGCTTCTTAAATGGATAATTTACATTTTCTCAAATGAATTCCTTATTTCTCTTCATTGACAGAAATCCAGTCATTGCAAAAGACTCATTAGAGATTAACAGCTTAATTTTAATATTTGGTTGCAGAAGTTCGGTGACTTGTCACATTGGTAGTAATTGGCTGATTTTTCATTACCAGACCAGTCTGTCTCGTGGCCTGTAATTATGATACTGTGTTTTTAATATGAAGCTGCTGCAGAATTAATCATTTGAAATTCTAATAAGTTGAAGTCTAATTAACATTCATTACATTTATGACTTTTCTATGCACAAATGCACACTTCCAAAATATATGCTGTACGTGGAATGGTTAGCATGGCTGTGTCATGGATCCAGTATCTTGGGATTTAATCCCATGTCTGGTCACAGCTTCTATGGATTCTGCATGTTCTCCCTGTGCTTTATCTCCTAGATTGGTCTCTGTGCTGGACTGCTACTCTGTCCAGGTTTTGTTCCTGCTGTGTTCATAGTGCTTCTAGGAGAGAGTCAGCCAACACTTCCTGTCACCCTCAAGACCTTAAACAATATTAGCAGGCTATAGAATGTAACAGTTTGTATGCATGTAGTGTCACACACGTGTGCATGGGAAACAGCTGAAGGGCCTAAACACTAGTAATTCTACGCCAGGCCAGGGGGTGGCGGAGTGTACTGACTATCTCTCTCAGTCCCTTGCAGACCTTTCCCGGGAAATCCCGCTTCTTGCCGGCCCCAAGGATGATGTCACTTCCGGGCACAAGGATGCCACTCCCAGTTCCTGTACCGTTGACGTCATTTCCTTTCCAGGCCTTTAAAACTGCCATCTTGCCTCAATACAGGCAGTTCTGTTCTGGACTCTGATCTATACACATCGTGTACAAAAAGAACCAATTTTGCAGCCGAGCATATTATACGGGTGGCTGCACCAACTCTTTATGATGTCTCTGACTCATTCTTGTTACAGTAGTGAGATACAGTGCATCCAGAAAGTATTCACAGCGAATCACTTTTTCCACCTTTTGTTATGTTACAGCCTTATTCCAAAATGGATTAAGTTAATTTTTTTCCTCAGAATTCTGCACACAACACCCCATAATGACAACATGAAAAAAGTTTACTTGAGGTTTTTGCAAATTTATTAAAAATAAAAAAACTGAGAAATCACATGTACGTAAGTATTCACAGCCTTTGCTCAATACTTTGTCGATGCACCTTTGCAAGAAATTACAGCCTCAAGTCTTTTTTAATATGATGCCACAAGCTTGGTATGCCTATCCTTGGCCAGTTTCGCCCATTCCTCTTTGCAGCACCTCTCAAGCTCCATCAGGTTGGATGGGAAACGTCGGTGCACAGCCATTTTAAGATCTCTCCAGAGATGTTCAATCGGATTCAAGTCTGGGCTCTGGCTGGGCCACTCAAGGACATTCACAGAGTTGTCCTAAAGCCACTCCTTTGATATCTTGGCTGTGTGCTTAGGGTCGTTGTCCTGCTGAAAGATGAACCGTCGCTCCAGTCTGAGGTCAAGAGCGCTCTGGAGCAGGTTTTCATCAATGATGTCTCTGTATATTGCTGCAGTCATCTTACCCTTTATCCTGACTAGTCTCCCAGTTCCTGCCACTGAAAAACATCCCCACAGCATGATGCTGCCACCACCATGCTTCACTGTAGGGATGGTGCCAGGTTTCCCCCAAACGTGACGCCTGGCATTCATACCAAAGAGTTCAATCTTTGTCTCATCAGACCAGAGAATTTTCTTTCTCATGGTCTGAGAGACCTTCAGGTGCCTTTTGGCAAACTCCAGGCGGGCTGCCATGTGCCTTTTACTAAGGAATGGCTTCCGTCTGGCCACTCTACCATACAGACCTGAATGGTGGATTGCTGCAGAGATGGTTGTCCTTCTGGAAGGTTCTCCTCTCTCCACAGAGGACCTCTGGAGCTCTGACAGAGTGACCATCGGGTTCTTGGTCACCTCGCTGACTAAGGTCCTTCTCCCCTGATCGCTCAGTTTAGATGGCCGGCCAGCTCTAGGAAGAGTCCTGGTGGTTTCGAACTTCTTCCACTTATGGATGATGGAGGTCACTGTGCTCATTGGGACCTTCAAAGCAGCAGAAATTTTCCTGTAACCTTCCCCAGATTTGTGCCTCGAGACAATCCTGTCTCGGAGGTCTACAGACAATTCCTTTGACTTCATGCATGGTTTGTGCTCTGACATAAACTGTCAACTGTGGGACCTTATATAGACAGGTGTGCGCCTTTCCAAATCATGTCCAGTCAACTGAATTTACCACAGGTGGACTCCAATTAAGCTGCAGAAACATCTCAAGGATGATCAGGGGAAACAGGATGCACCTGAGCTTAATTTCGAGCTTTATGGCAAAGGCTGTGAATACTTATGTACATGTGCTTTCTCAATTTTTTTATTTTTAATAAATGTGCAAAAACCTCAAGTAAACTTTTTTCACGTTGTCATTATGGGGTGTTGTGTGTAGAATTCTGAGGAAAAAAATGAATTTAATCCATTTTGGAATAAGGCTGTAGCATAACAAAATGTGGAAAAAGTGATGCGCTGTGAATACTTTCCGGATGCACTGTAGCTAGAAGAGAGGATTGCAGCTGAACAACTTTTACCTCATAAGAATAAATGTGTCTCCTCAAAAATACCACAATAATGATTACTTCTAAGTTAACTGGAATACAACAGTGGTGCGGTGTTTAATACTGTTGCTTCAGAGAAGGGGATTCTCATCCTGATGTGGTCACTGCATGGGTGGACTTTGCATGTTTTCCTTGTGTTCATGTGAGTTTATCTAGGCATTACTGGAGCCTCTCAAAGATGTATATGTCAGTTTGACTAATGACTCTTAAGCTGCTCTATGTGATTGACAGGCACCACGCCAGATTTACCACGTGTCAGCATGCCTCCCTGTCCTCCTGTATTGAAATTTATTGGGTGCACAAAATCCATCCATCCATCCATTTTCCAACCCGCTGAATCCGAACACAGGGTCACGGGGGTCTGCTGGAGCCAATCCCAGCCAACACAGGGCACAAGGCAGGGACCAATCCCGGGCAGGGCGCCAACCCACCGCAGGACACACACAAACACACCAAGCACACACTAGGGCCAATTTAGAATCGCCAATCCACCTAACCTGCATGTCTTTGGAATGTGGGAGGAAACCGGAGCGCCCGGAGGAAACCCACGCAGACACGGGGAGAACATGCAAACTCCACTCAGGGAGGACCCGGGAATCGAACCCAGGTCCCCAGATCGCCCAACTGCGAGGCAGCAGCGCTACCCACTGTGCCACCGTGCCGCCGGGTGCACAAAATGTACTTTAAAAATCCACCTTAATAAAAAGATAAGTGTTTGTGTGTCTGTCTGTGTGTCTGTCCAGTTGCTATGTCTCTGTCATTCCAATAGATGGTGCATCACAAACATTAACACTGCTTTTATGAATCCAATGCCAAATGTTATATAATAGAGGCGTAAGCATTGCATGGTGGACTGCAAAAATTAACACTGAGGCCTACAATGATTATTTAGATTTCAACTTGTCTTAGACAGGGAGCACAGCTAGTGAAATAAAAAGATTTGTGGCTTTTGAAACAATTGGCCCTACTAAGACCATTCATGCCACCATTTTACAACAATGTATCTGTAACTGTCTTTATTCATTGAATATACTGTGAGACTTGCCCGGACACCACCAGTCGGAAACCACATCTTTATAAAATCACACGTTTATTTTATGCACAAATAACACAGTCCCGCACAACACACAGTGCTCCCAGCACCAATCACCTCTATTTCGGGCTTCTTTTCACAGTCCTTTCCTCTCCTCATGGGAGCTTTGTCCTGCTCCCACTCCCGACTCCAGTTCTCCGATTGTAGGAAGCCGGCCCCTTTTATTCCCGCCCGGATGTGCTCCAGGTGTCCGATGACGTCCTTCCGGCAGCACCTCCTGGTGTGGCGGAAGTGCTGCCCTTTTGCCCCGGAAGCACTTCCTCCATTTTCCCGGGTGTGGCAGAAGTAATTATTTCCCGGGTTCCCTGAGGCTTAAGGCGCCCCCTGGCGGTTCCACGGGTCCCAATGGGTTGGAATCTCCTTGTTCCTTTCCCGTGGTCCTCTCCTAACCCTGGGCGATTGCCCCCTCATGACCCGGAAGATATAAAGGCCACCTTACGGTCCTTCTAGGCGTCCCGGCTGGGTCAGAACCCCAGCCATCTGTGACAATACATATTCATGTTCACATTTATTATAAATATTTAAACTGAGCCTCATGGTAAAATCCATCCATTGATCCTTCCCTGCTCAAGCCTAAGCAATTCAGTGCAGGGGCTCAGGGTGAGGAGTCTATCCCAGCAGCATCAGGTACAAGAGAGGAAGTAAGCCTGCTCCATAGATAGATAGATAGATAGATAGATAGATAGATAGATAGATAGATAGATAGATAGATAGATAGATAGATAGATAGATAGATAGATAGATAGATAGATAGATAGATAGATAGATAGATAGATAGATAGATAGATAGATAGATAGATAGATAGATAGATAGAGCAATGTTTGCATTGTAACACCAGTCATATATGCATAGAACAATATAAAATACACAGAAAGTCTAGCAGCAAAATAAATATCTCAATAAGTGACTAACAACATATTCATATGGGAAAAGCATGCAGTTGTACAAATGTTTAAATTGGAAATTGAACTAGAAGTCCTGGATGAGTAAGACTGCAGCATTAACCAGTGTATAATTGTGTCCATCAAGTACTGGACAAATACAGAAAAGTGTAAGAGCTGAGTACTTCATACTTACATCATAACAAGTGACTAGACAGCAAGCGCACACTATGGCTGGTGTCATGTATGCACATCAGAGGATCATCTTCTGGACTTATCTGAAGTATGTAATGCTCCCTGGAGAGGGAGGGGGTGTTTTTCTAACCATGTCATCTCCTTCTCCCTTCACAGTCCAGAGAAGACCCTCAGAGATAGAAACTGACCCCCCCCCCCCTTTTAACTGGGGATCCATAAATCCCGAGTGCATAGTAAGGAGTGGGAATCAATGGCCAGAACAGCCCACAGGATGGCGCTCTGTATAATCAGAAACCCAAGGAAATGTTTAAGCCAAGGTGGGCTATTTTTTGCATTTGTTTGCAGATAAGCAGTGCATTTAGTTTATTAAAATTTGAAATAAATTTAAGAGGGGGATGCCAGGTTGGCTCCCCAAAATTTACTTTGTGTATTCCTTCCCTCGCACTATTGAAGAGCTTCTGTGGATTAGGAGCAAAGACATCCACAGAGGAGAACAAGTTTTACTGGGTAGGCACTGGTGTTAGAAGAGACAGGCATCTTCAAGCTACATCAGAACTAGACTGTATACTGGGCTATGGTACTATTGTTGGTACATAAAATTAACCTTTAACTCTGTGTCAGCCAATGTGACCGGTGCTATTGTGAGATGAAACACACTCAGGTTACACTTAAAAAAATGCTTTTTGGAGAACATGTTACTTATTAAATGGCTAAAGGTCAGTGAGACTGGCAGGATGAGTGCAGAATTACTTTAGCAAGAACATCTTCAGGAGAAAACTGGACAGACCATGTTTTACAGAAGCGCTATGGTCAGTCAGGCACAAGTAGAAATGAGAGGTCAGCTGAAAACATTTTTCCATCCTTACTTTCGCTCAATTAACTGATTTAAAAGATCTGTGAACTGAGTTCTAGGAAAAACCGGTGCCTGGGAAAAGTTACCTTCAGTTATTAACTTGTTGGTCTGAGGCGTTATTTGTTTTTAGGCTAAATTAGCTGTGGGGGGTCTAAAGTAGACTTACCTCATATGTGTCTCATCAGTGAGGGTTATGCATCCCTCAGAGACAGGTCAAACATAATGAGCTGCTATTTCTGCAAGAAAGCAAAATTAAGACACAGGATCACGTGTGCATTGTTAGAAGAGAAAAGAAGAGATTGTCCAGTATCTTAGCCTGCAAACAGAAGGTGGGCATGTTGAGAAAGGTGACAGGAGACTCGGCATCCTGCAGCGAGATGAGGGCAGGTAAATCTGATGAAGCCATAAATGTACTTGAGTGTGACTCCTCTCCATGCTTTGCGTCAGCTTTATTTTGTTAAGCAAGTCCTTAATTTTATTAAGAGTGAATATCACATGGGAAAAGAAGATTAAAGTGAATTATTGAAATATTATTCCTGTGGCTCAGTTAATGTAATACTGGAGTGTGGGCACTGTGTCATTGTACTGTGGAAAGGACTGGCAGCCTAGCTTAACTTGGTTTCATCTCTGTGCTTCAGTTTGATGGAATAGGCCCTGCCTCACTGTGAAACCTAAAATGAACAAAGGTGCCCTTAATAGCAGATACAGTGCCTATAAAAAGTATTCATCCCTTCAGAGGTTTTCACATTTTATTATTTTACAACATTGAATCAAAGTGGATTTAATTTGGCTTTTTTGACATTGATCAACAGAAAAAGACACTTTAATATCTAAGTGAAAACAGATCTCGGTAAAGTAGTCTAAATTATTTACAAATATAAAACATACTCAAATTAATCACGTCGGTATCAACCCCCTTCAGGTCAATATTTAGTAGAATCACCTTTGTCAGCCATGACAGCCTTTAGTCTGCGTGCACAGGTCTCCATCAGCATTACACATCTAGACACTGCAATTTTCCCCATTCTGCTTTACAAAATTACTGAGGTACTGTCAAGGTGCACGGAGATTGTGAGTGAATGCCATTTTTCTATTCCAGCCACAAGTTCGTAATTGGATTGAGATCTGGGACTGGATTGAGTGACTCTGCCACTCTAGGACATTAACTTTGTTGTTTTAAGCTGTTCCTGTATTGTTTTGACTTCATGCTTGGGGTCATTGACTAGCTGTAAAACAAATCTCCCAAGATGCAGGCTTCTTGCAGAAAGCATCAGGTTTTTCTCCAGAAATCCTACGGTATTTTGTTGCATTTATTTTACCCTCTGTCCTCACAATCCTTCCAGGGTCTACTGCACAGAAGCATCCTTACAGCATGATGCTGCCGCCGCCACCACCACACAACTGGAGAAGCACCTGGTCAACAGATTGTCCTTGTACAGTCTCTCTAATCTCAGCCACTGTACAGTATCTTGTAAGTCACTCAGAGTTCTCATAGGTCTCCCTCTTCTCTTGTACGATCATTCACATTTTGTGGAGGGCCTGGTCTAGGCAGATTTACAGCTGTGCCATACTGTTTCCATTTTTTAATGATTGATTTAACTAAGGGACTCTAAGGGATATTCAGTGACTGAGATATTTTTTGTCTCAGTCCCCAGTTTTTTTTTCAGTCCCAGGCTGCAGGGATCTATGGTATCCAGGGTGAACTTCTCCAGGCTGGTGGTAAGACTCCACCTGGCATTGCAAGCAAACTTCGCTTCCATTTGGGAGACTGGTATCATCCCAACTGACTAAAAAACGGGACTTGTTCACCTGCCAGTGACCAGAGAAGTCTGGTTTTACGTCTATGAAGTTTACCATCGACCACATCCTGGCACTGAGGGCTCTCATGGAGTGCAAACGCGAATATCAGCAGAGTTTCTTTGCAGCCTTTGTCGATTTTCATAAAGCGTCTCACTCAGTTGATCAAGCTGCCCTGTGGGACACCCTAAGATGTCATAGGATCCTCTCAAGGTTTGCTGGATATCATGGCCGGCCTGTACACTGGTACTGTGAGTGCTGTGCAGAGTGGAGGCAGAACCTCTGAGTTTTTCCCAGTTGATTCTCGGGTTCATCAGCAGTGTGTTCTTGCGCCTACTTTGTTCAATGTTTAAATGGACTGGTTGTTGGGCAAGGTCGTGGGATCCAGTGGCTGTGTGCATCTGTTGGTGAAGAAAGATTCACTGATATTGACTTTGCTGATGATGCTGTGATCTTTGCGGAGTCAATGGAGGTTTTGATCGGGGCTCTCGAGAGACTGAGTGAGGAGTCTGAGTATCTGGGCCTGTGAGTGTCCTGGATAAAAACCAAGATCCAGGCCTTTAATGACCTCCTGGGCACAGCCATCAGCAGTGTATTTGTCTATGGAGAGAGTGTTGATCTTGTTGAGAGGTTTATTTACATTGGCAGTGACATTCTTGTCTCTGGTGACTCTTCATATGAAGTCAGTGGATGGATTGGGACAGCATGGGGGGGTCATGAGGTCGCTGGAAAGGGGTGTGTGCTGCTCCCGATATCTATGCAAAGGGATGAAGGTCCAAGTCTTTAGAGTCCTGCTGCTTCCTGTCTTGCTATGTGATTGCGAGACATGGACACTATCCAGTGACCTGAGATGAAGACTGGACTCCTTTAGTACTGTTTCTGAACAGAAAATACTTGGGTACTGCTGGTTTGAATTTGTGTCAAATGAGTGGTTGCTTATGGATACCCAAATGAGGGACATTACATGCATTAAGAGGGAGTGTCACTTACGGCACTACGGCCATGTGGAATGATCCCCTAAGGGTGATCCGACTCACAGATTTCTCATTGTTGAGGACCCAAGTGGCTGGACTAGGCAAAGGGGACACCCACGTAACACCTGGCTGCGGCAGATACAGGGTCATTTCCAGAGGGTGAAACACTATTGGGTTGTAAAACATGTTTTTTGTATTTTATATTTTTTATAGTTACTTAGTGGTGTCACAAATACCTAGAGATATATACCACTTAGCTACCAGTTGACCAGTTTAGGAGATCACTAACAGCATCATATAGTATGTCTGAGGTGAAGTATTGTCACAGCTGCTGAGACAGGTAGATGGGTCCAGAGACAGGATTGAGAGCAGTGAGACATTAAAGCAAAGGGAGTGCTCTTCAGGGATGCTTTGGGAAGATGGGGTGGACGGTGTATGAGTGCACCAGGAGTTAAGTGAGAGCTGACTCAGGGAAAGATGTTCTTCTTCTGAAGGAGTGAGCTGTGAAGGAGGGCATCACTCTATAGTCATCATGATTGGGATTCCTGTTTCATTTTCTTCTTTCCTTTCTATATCTCTTATTTGAAAAAAACCCTAATTTCCCATAAAGGGCCTTGAATACTGCAGAATTTATTTCTGCACTTGAATTTCCTGTGTGTCTACCTCACAATAGTAGAAAATACTTCCTTCTCTGAGTTCCCATCTCTAACTTTCTCTCTCTCTCACTATTCTGGCCTGTTTTCATGCCAGTGAGACATTGTCAGAATTCATCTTCAAATGCTGGAATGTTTTAGGGTGTCTCTAACCCCAAAATTAGGAGATATTTACATTTAGATTTATTTGCTTGGCAGATGGTTTTATCCAAAGAGACTTACAAAAGAGGTAAATGTAATTGAGTAAAACTACACTAGGGCCTGTTTGTTCAAAAAATGTAATAGGACAGATAACAAAAGTTGATTGCCCCAAGTGAAGCAATGTAACAACTAATCATTTACAATCATAGATTGCAGTCAATACCACAATTAAACTTAATCCTCAATTAACTAACAATATAAAATATCACAGAGCAAAGTCTTTTTCTCTCTTTTCATTTAGACAGATATTCACAGAACAGATGGGTCTTCGATTGCTTCTTAAATCCTTTGAGGGAGTCAGCAGTTTGGATGGAGGAGGGAAGCCCGTTCCACCAACTAGTGACTACACAGGAAAAGAGTCTGGATTGAAACTTGATACCACACAGAAGTGGAATTAGCAGATGCTGTTCCCTGGAAGACCTGTGTTGGCGAGAAGGAGCATAGCACCCCACCAGTTTTTTCATATACACAGGTGCCGACCCATTGATTACACTGTACGCAAGCATCAGGGATTATTGTGTGTTGCTAAAGGGAGCCAATGTAGCAAACTGAAAAGAGGAGTGACGTGTGACCATCTCGGCTGGGTAAATACAAGACGGGCTGTTACATTCTGGATCATCTGCAGAGGCTTATTAATACATACGGGTTGCAATAGTCCAGTCTCAACAAGACCAAAGCCTGGACCAGAAGTTGTGTTGCATGCTCTGTCAGATAAGGTCTGATCTTGCAGATATTGTACAGTGTGAACCTGCATGAATGAGAAATGGTAGAAATGTGGTCAGAAAAAGATAGCTGCTCATCAATCACCACACCAAGGTTGTTTACTGACCTGGCAGGTGTTAGTGACACTGAGCCAAACTGTACAGAGGTGGGGAGTTGAACAGACTGCCTGGCCAGGATCACAAGAAACTCTAATTTTGTCAGGGTGAGTTGTAGATGGTGGTTGTTCATCCAAGCTGAGATATTAGTAAGACAAGCAGAGAATATCTGATACCGTATTGTCCTTCAGAGGGAACAACAGGTACAGCATAGCACTAGTAAGAGAACCCATTGGATCATATGATGGATCCCAGTGAGGAGGTGTATTTAGAAGAAAGTAGAGTATCCAGCTTTGATCCTTGGGGCATGTCTGTGTATATTTGATGCGCCTTTGGCAACTCTCCTCATCAAGACACACTGTAAAATCTGCCTGAGATGTAGGACTCAAACTATTTGAGAGCAAGTCCAACTGGTGCAAATGTTAGTGAAGGTGGCAAGAAGGATGTTGTGGATTATTGTGTCAAAGGTAGAAGAGAGATCTCAAAGAATCAGGATTGATGACATGTTTGTAGCTCTAGCCATTTGTAGCTTGTCGATCACAGTCGGTAGAGCTGTCTTAGTCAAGTGGGTTTTCTTGAAGTTGGAATGGTTGGCTATAAAGTCTTGCAGCCACCAAGTCATATTGTCCTCAGACAGTATTGTTTGAGCCTTGGAGAAAAGTGAGGTAGAATTGAGATGGAAAAATAATCTGAGAATGCTCTCCTTTTTTTAAGATGAGCTTTTCCTATATCTGAAGAGAGCTAAGGATCATGGAGTCTATAGGCCCTATTCAACAACTCAGTATCACAGAAGATTAAAAGAAGCAAAGGGTAAAAACTAGTCATGGCCTGGCATTTAAAAATCCATTAGGACCAGATGGGAAGCCAAGTTAAAGAAGCAGGTCTTATGTGTAAATCAAATAAAGAATGCCAAGTTTAGAGAGCAGTGGGTGCTAATTGGTTCTGGCAAACATATGACATGTAAAAAAAGAATATGTGAAATTAAATCCAGGCTCATCAAGAGTGAAAAAGGACTGGCCTAAGATGGGGATATTATTCTGTGTAAGACAGAGAATCCATGAAAGAGCATTAAGTAGAATTACATCCATTGTTAGGGTTAAGGTCAGTATGGTGGTTGAGCAGCTCTGTAATGGTAAAGCTGTGAGAATGAATAAGATCTTATAAAAAAATGCTGATGCACCATTGGCTAAAGTGCCTCTTTAGTGTTGTGTAGGAGGCTGGGCAGTTCCTAAGGATTGGCAGAGTTGAGTGGATGACTTCATTTAGAAAAAAAATGAAACTCTTAGGTGTGATTCATTTGTTAAGAGATCATTAAGAGATCATATTCCTCTGCAATATCAGAAAAAAAAAACTGCCACTGTTCATCCTTGAATTACTGAATCTCCAAGCTCACAAGACATTATCTCTTAAAGAAATAAGCTGCCTGTCCTGTTTTATGTTTTATAAAGTCCTACCTATCCCTCGTGGGACCAATTACTTGCAACTGAAAACACATTCTTAATCCAGACCTCAACATCTACTGTAACTGCTGGCTTCTATGCCACTACAGTCATAAGTCAGTAATGCAGCACTGATTTCAGATTCAGTATAGTGCATCTTTGCTTGTTATTGTTTTCATTTGTCTCTTTTGCCCAGTACAAATTGACTAAGATGTGCTCTGACTTACTAAGCTTTGATCCTTAATCCATGGATTTGGACATGGTGTTTTTGCAGAATGGGAACGGCTCACAATCATGTGGGAGAAGACTCTGATTTTTGGAACAGGGCTTTGCTGAGTAACCATCACTACAGGGTATCTCCCTAAAGTGCAAGATAACAGATGCCCCAATTTACAAGAGAGAGAGGTGCCTTAATTTGGCTACTTTGTACAAAGTGCTCCTGCTTCACAGCACAGGGAGACTGGAATTAAATCTTGGGCTGGAAATTGGGGTTTTCTGTTAGTACATTAGTTTTTCTCCAAATATATGTTTGTTAGCTTATTTGGAAACTTGGAATTAGCTCAGTACATGTGTTTGTGTGCCCTACAGTAATTTGGTGGGCCATCAAGGGGTTCTTGACTTATTTTACTTTATAGCCAGTGTCACACAAATGCGCACAGGAGACAGTTTAAAGGATTTGGTGATGGTAATTACCCACCAAACCAGGGGTTGGCACTGTGTTCTATCTAATGCCTTCTCTTCTCTTCTCTCTGATGAGTGGAATATTGACTGTCACTTCATCACTGATATCACTTCTGTTTTCCATCCGCCTGGACTCGCCCCTTCCTGCCACATGACCATATAACCCAGGAAACCGGCCATCTTGTTTCCATTTTTTTCCCCAAAATCTCTGCAATTAATTTTTTTGTTTTTCAAAACCTTCAGGGGGACCACCAAGGTGGTGCACCAAGTCTTTATCTTTGTTTGCCTTCTAGTCACACCAGATTCTTCACACACCAGCAGTGCTCCCTGTGTGTTTCCACTACACTTCAAGAATGTGAACTCAGATCCATGCCTCTCACTGGGAGCACAAAACAAACTATCTTAGGCATTCTAGTGCCACTATAACTGAATACTACCCAGACAGGTGTGATCTACCACAACCCTTCATGTACTGTATGATTTATTTGTACCACCCTTTTTCTTACCCTGAATGCCTTTACTATTTTTCATCATTCCATTATACTTGTTATATACAGCAGATGATAGTGAACCAGAATAAGAAAGTGAAAATTTAATAATCATTAGTCTGTCATACACCCTAGTATAACCATAACTTGCAGGACCTGGCAGACATTAATCTCCAGTGTTCAGATTATGATCCTAAATTATGTAGAAGGTGAATAACAAAATAATATTCTAAAATATCAAACTGTCTAAAAACTTGTGTAGGCATGTTATAAAGGAATAATTCATGATAAATGTCAGCTACTTCTAAATCACATCTGCTTCTTCACTAGTCATTAAATAAAATAAAAAAGGATTCTCATTTCGGAATCCCAATACATGTCTCTGTTTTTTGTTTCATTGCAAAATAAGCTGTAAATCCCTGAATGAATTCCTTAATTAAGATAATAATTATAATAATAACCATTTAAACTATTGTTAATTGTCTTCACTGAGCTGAAATGGCAACCTAACATCATGATCAGCACAGCATGGCCCTGCCATATGGGGAAGAGGGATCTGCACTTGTGCAAGTGACAATCAAAAGGTAGAAATGCCTCGGGGCACATTTAACCAACTGAATCCTTCGAAAAAAGTCATACTGTGTGCGAAGCTAACCAGTTTTGATCAAAGACTCTAACGTATGCACAGTTCATATGCATGGGTTTGGAGAAAACTTCAGCAATTTATACTAAGCTTAATTCAGTTCTATAGATTATAAAACTCACAATCAGAAAATGCATCTAAAGGCATAAGGCACTGTGACAGTGCAGTGGGCAGCATCTAATGCCTTGTGCCTTTGAGGATATGCCTTCATTTTTGGCCTTGCTCTAAGAATGTTGGAATTTGTATGTTGTCTCCTTCTTCATGTATGTTTATGTCTTGTTAGCTCATGTTAATCAGACCAAACTGGCATATGTAAGAGTTTTTGTTAATTAATTAATTCACAGCTTCAAAGCTGACCAACTAATTAGACTTTCCAAGATTATCCTACTGTACTCTTTCGTACATTTTCTGTGGATCAAGGTGGCCACCATTACACTTAATTAAAAATAACTGAACTGCATTTTATTTTAAGAACCAAAAAAACTTAATTTTACTGATAAATGTGAGGACTATAGAAAGAGAGAGAATATGTGGCTTAAATCTAAACCCCAAAGACTAGACAAAAACACACAACACATAAAGCATAAAACCTGGATGCTCTGCACTCATTCCCAGTTATTTTATGGTTAGATGGCTAAGGGTGAGAGGTAGAATTTAATGGCATCCTACATTTTTCTATACGATATTGCAGCCCTATCACCAATACTCAGTTCTATGGTAATTATATTTTGACAAATATTCTCTTTGTCCTTCTTGCGTAATTTGATTTCAAAACACTTGATCTAATTCTAAGACTACAAGGGCAGAGCCACTCATTCATATCAGGTGAAATTCTCTGTCTCTTTCATGGAAAACCAAAGTTCTCATTGAAAAGCCAGTGCAGATATGGGTGGACCAGGATCTGCAACTAGGCACCGGCAGCTACAAGACAGCAGTGCAAATCATCATTGTTGGGGCCATTCATGAATTTAATTGAGAATGTATGGCAAATCCCAGTTCACTTCCTGGTATTAGAATTGGAATTTAAATTACATAGAGCAGATGGGAAAATTAATTGGAATTGAATTGGAATGTCAGGAAACAAAATAGAACTCAAATAAATTCCACAAAATTCCACTTCCATAATTTGACATGATTTGCTAAATAGTCTACAGTATCTCTTTATTATATAAAAAAAAACTTGGGGTGAGACTAGACCTGTTCAGGGAGACAAGACGAGACCTTCTCAGACAGACACTTTCATGTCCCACGAGACTAGACTTTGTGCGAAGAGATTTAACCATGCCCGGGGCCAGAAATAAAAAGACAAAGAGTACATGATAAAGTAATGTAGAACATTGTAAAAAATTCAAAAACGTTGGCGTGATACACATGCAGAGGAGGTTAGAGATAATGGAAGTAGGAAAATTTGAAAGTCTCAAAAAAATGTAGTTAAGATCGTACGCAAGCAAACGGAAAATATTACTCCATGAAATAACAGACCAGTGAAAAGAGATTGAATAGTGTTTGAGGATGTCTGGGGGAGAAGAGAGACAAGGCAGGGGGACAAAAGGACAGCTGCTGTACAAGCTTTTAAACGTTTGAAGCGCCGCATGAGATGCAGATCTCATAACTTAACTCCTGCTTGTCTTTTACTACACCTAATTGCCTGAGATTATACTGTAGATGCAGAAGAGAAGGTGGGGAGAAGTTACATGGTACAATACCTTATAAACAGTGGTAAGTCTGTGAGATTTGAGGCGTTCTGATATTAATAATACAATAGGGGAAAGTATATTACTCTACCAAGACAAAACACACCTTAATATCCCTAACAATATTTTCTTAAATTAGATCCTAATGATGTTTCCCAGAATTCCATGCAAGGTGAAGGTTCACAACCTATGATTATGAATAAAAGTCAATTAGGGCCCATGTTGAAGGAATGAAATTGGAGATTTTCTGTGAGTTTGATTGGGAAGATTCCCCTATTTGGCTCAGATTGCATGTCAGTATTTAACTATTCCTGCCTCATCTGCTCCCGTGGAGCATGTTTTCAGTATTGCTGGCAAGATATTTAGGCCTGAGAGATGCAATCTTAGTGGTGTCAAATTTCAGGAAATGATGATTATTTGATGCAATAAATAGTGAGCATATGTGAATGAACTAGAGTACATGAATTAACATGACTCATTATTTTGTGGTCTGAGACATGCTGTATATCATGTGGTAGCATTTACCACATTGAACTGGTAATCATATACTGTATTGGTATTAACAGTATATTCAGATTCTTATGGCCAGTGTCACACATCATTTATCAATTGTTAATGTATAGTTCTCACTTTTATTTACTTACATTTCATCAAGTATTTTTCATACATTACTTGGTATTTGTAATGCACCATAAAAAAAGTTTGCACATATGTCCCTACAAGCAATCCCAAATAAGTGCTCAGAAACAGCAATAAACGGAATTTGGCAGAATTTCACTGAATTGAATTCCACTTCCTGTAGTTGTTGACCCTGCTAACAACAGCACCACTGTTCAGTGCGTGTTAACAGACATAGATATATGTACGAATATCTTGGCTAGTTGTTTACTGGCTACAAAGCTTTTTTTAAAGTGATAAGCGATGTTGCCATTTTGTGTTTCTCATCTACCTATCAATGCTTTTTCTCCCCCATGTGCAGGTGAGGACTGACATACACACACGGCTGCATACAGTTTTTAAAAAACGTTTTACTTTCTCCTATTTGAAGTACAGTTTCACTTCCGTCTCCAGTCAAACCCCACCTCTTTGAGGGCAATTAGTGGTTATCCTAAACTCTAGCATGTCCATACTACTTCTTATTCTCCACTTGGACTTCTGTCACTTTATCTTAATACAGAAGCAGATCTTTGGAGTTAAGCTATGGGTTCAGAAGTTAGACCATAACAGGACAGTGCCAGTTTCAGTCTGTAGAAGGAATTTAATTCAGCCCATAACAACTGAGATGTTACTTTCAAGCCTTTTCACCACTCTTGAAGGCTGATTGCATATAAAAGAAATCTGGATGTGAATCTCTTCAATGTTGTTTTACCAAAGGAGGTCTAATGAACCACTGAAAGCCTAGGCAGAAAGGCTTACATCTTCTTAGAATCCAATATGAGTGAGTGTAGAGGTGTGTGTGGAGTGCATTAGTGTGTCCTGTGATGGAATGATGGCCCATCTACTCTTGATATTTTAAACAACGCTCTAATTCAACAGTATATGACTGTTTTGTTAACATGACCACCTTTTTGACATGGGGGCAGTCAGCAGAATTCATCATCCTTAGGCAGATGTGAATGTGTTTACCCCTCTTTATTTCAATATGGGGATGGTGCACATTATAATTTTATAAATGGACCTTAAAAGAGCTGGGTGGCTTGTATGCTAGTAAAGCAAAAAAATCTGTACAACATGTCAACCTTAGTATCTTCTCTGCAATGTTAGCAGCAAAGCTGCACTTTTTAAGCTTTTCATGTAATAATTTTATATTAAAACCTATACAACAGTGCACTTACAGAAAGGGACATTCTCTTCATTTTTGGACTTGACATGGAAAACATAATAATGTGGATAATTTAGCTTTGTTTTGGATTTTTGCTCTTTTTTCCCTAGTTGGTCATGTTAAGTATGACAGCTGATCCCAAGAAATATTGGGGTGCCAGTCAGCTCACATCATTTAATAGAAATAGAAAGGTTCAAACAAAACTCACATAACTGTGCTTCTAAAAAATGCGCTATAATTAAGCTGGTTGCTTAAAGCTTTCAAATATGGTTCAGAGCACCATTTCTGTTGTGTGTCGGTCCAGAACGAGACGCCACCTTCTGTGAGTGCCTCAGTTTTCTAGTTCTTTGACCAGAATGAGTTGAGTCAGTTGCCCTTACTGGGAAGCATCACCTGGCTGTGGAAACGGGCTAGAGACAATACCATTAGAGACAGAGGTCCCTCTGGGATTACTTACCCAGAATGAGTCATGAGGGTGATCCATAGACACACATGCTTGTATTGATGATTGATGGCACAGCATGTTGTATGTATGTTCACAATCGTCAGAGGCCCTCCTCACAAAGGGGGTTGAAAAGGGTCTTGGGACGGTGAAGGTTGTATAATAAACTGTGCTTCACTGGCATATGATACGTGATTTTTGACATTATTATTTTCATTAACAATAAGGTGATTTTTTTATTTGTTTTTACTTTGGCAATGCCATTCTTTTGTTTTTGTATGATTGCTGCCAATTGTGGTGATCTGCACCCTTATTGTTTATGGCTAAAGTGCCATAAGACATATGACATAACAGATATTATTTATAACCAGTAACAACGTACTGCACGATAACGTGCAGTGAATACACTTGACCTGAGCTCTTTCTCTGTACATTTATCATTCGTTTGCTCAGAGATTGATGCGCTTGCTACTTCCTGAGCAGCTCTGCTTTTCTCCACCCTAGTGGCCCGCTGCTTCTCTTCTTTTGTCAGCATCTTTTCACGTTAAAACTGATTAAGTTAGTTTTTGTGTTGCAGTTACTTAGTACATTTTCTTTAATTTTCCACTTAAGATGGCAGTTAAGTCTTCAATCTGCCTCAAGAATGATTAGCAAAGGTGGTAGGAAATGAGAACGGCACCCATACGCATGCGCTGCACGGCCGCCCTGCTCGCGCTGCCGAGAGTTGATTCTACAATAAAATAAAGTAAAAATAAAAAGAGTAATAAAACTCATCACCCCGAAAGCGGATAGTAGACGTCACGTAGTATATGTGTACCAAATTTCAAGTCAATAGGTGAAACGGTTTTTTGAGCTACAGGTGATTTAAAATCCTGGACAGACAAACGAACAGCCACGGTAACGTATTATATAAGAAGATGTCAGCTGGCAAAGTGACCTTAATATAGCAGTGAACATCAGGTATCCAAGTGTTTGAATAAACCTTAAGAAAACGCAAATCAAATATGTTTACCTCTTTAGCTCTGTTGGAGAAAAGATTGATTAGTTACTTGTAGAATTCTTTTGCAGTGTTATTTTTGACTTTTGAAATTTTGGCTCTAAGTTTTGTTTTGACAATCAGTAACCTTCTGACTTTTGTTAATGAGACCCTGATCTTTCATGACTGCTCTTTATAATGGACATTGCTTGCTTCATTTCCCAGTCACTGCTATAGCAGTGGTAACTGAACTAAGGACAGATTTCTAAAATATGCTTATGCACAAAAACAGGCTCAAAATGTGCATATGCAACTTTCCACACCAAGTTGGGATTTATAAAAGAAAACCTGATGGGAGAACTTGTGTATGTATTTTCTGCTTATACATATGCACACAAGATTTTTGGAAAAACTAAGAAATAACTGCACCCTTGATCAAGTAGGGAAATGCAGCCAAACCATGACTACGTGTGTGATAATTCATATCACTGAGCTTTTGTTGTAATGTGCGTTGACTTGGCAAGCATGTTAAACCACAGAACTGATCAATTTCATGTATAGATTTAACCTCAGCCTCCCCCCACTACAGTACCATGCGGAGCACACCATAGGACACCTTGGATGCAGATAGTGGTGTCTGAATGCATCAAGTGGGGGGCTGCTCTACCAGCCAATAGAAGATCTGCAGCATCATGATTGCATATGCACAAGGTTGATTAGCATATTCCATATATGGTTGTTTCAGGGTGGCAACCAGGTGGGGTTTGAGACATATTCACATATACACATTTACAACATAATTGTGATTTATAAAGGGTAAATTGCATACAAATATGTATACACCAGGTTTTATAAATCTTACTGTTTTTTGATGTACGCTTTTTCCTGTTTTTTTGGTGTTCATACATTTTCACAATCAAATCAATGAAAGGTTTTATAAATGAGACACCTGCTTTTCCACCATATTGGCACAACAGGTTGGGGATGAGTGTTAGGTTCCATTAGGACATTACAGAATGGCCTTTTTTTATCATTACATATTGTAGTAAGTTTAAATTAGTTTAAAATACTGTGTGTGGTTTAAAATGTAAATCTTGCTTCGTCTTTGCTTTTTGAGTTACATAAAGTAATTCCCACCTTCTTTAGCTTTACATTTTCCATTTGACAGTTAAAGGCATCTGTTTTAAGAGTGAGGATTTAAATTGCAGCATCAGAAAAGAGTAATACTTTTAGCAGAGTGGAATGTAACTTTAGGGAAAATGTTAATTCTACTTTTCAGAGCAGAATGAACATTTTACAGTTTTTCTTTAATGTTATTAATTATGATGAGAATGATAAGATTGGCAATGCAGTTTTTAAAAGAAAAATACTTCTTTTCTTGTATACCTGGCTTAAAATAAAAGCCTGGCATATTTATCTTTAATTTGTGTGTGACCCCAATGCTTGTTTTATAATTCCAATGTGAATTTGCTTAATTTTTTTCTGTATAATCTCAATTTTTATGAGGCGTATTGCCAGTTTCATTTATTAAATGAGTTAATGCCAGCTTAAATTTGCAGTTTGTGGGTAACTCCAGTTGTTTGCTGTCTCTTGGTATTTAATTTGCTTTATTTTTGTGGTGTATTTTGATTTCCATAAGGCACTGAAGTGTGATCTTTTTAATGAAGATTTAAACTATTACACTGGAAATATAGCAGCATAAATGAAAAAGTTAATATGTCCTGCAAAACCTAATCAAGCACTTTTTAATATACCTGGTTGGTACCTGCAACATCTAACCACCATCAAGTAGGAACAGAGTTGAATGTTGCTATAAAGTACTATTGTTTCCCCACACCGAGTTTAGAATTACAGAATAACACAATCTTACCTTCCAGAATATTCTTACTATCCACAATCAAAGATACAGCATTTTACTGCCCAGCGGGAGGATCAGTGGCCTCTGGCATCACCCCTTCAGCACTGTTATGATGACTTCAGGCTTATCCCTTCAAAGCTGCTATGATGTGACAATGCAGGGACAGCATGCCTATTTTAAGGGGTGTGCCACTTACCGTACTTTTTCCCTTTCAGCCCAAAAATAGGAATATTTGGACTGTTGATATAAGAGGTTTGCTACAAAAATGCCACGCATGTGTACTGAATCTTTTTTTTTTAATTTGAAAACAAAAATAATCTCAAAACTCAACTCAATCAAATAAATGAGAATTACATAATAATCAAGAGCAATGCAAAAAGAATCCAGCATTCAGTCTTACTTTTTCATAGTCATGTTATTTGAATACATCAACACAAAACAAAGATACATTTCTTTTTTATTTTTATTTTTTTAATTTTATTGAATTTATTAAAATCAAATAACACTCCATACACACTAGTTTTACAAAAATAAAAAAAAAGAAAAAGAGAACGGTTCGAAACAAATCAACCCTCACCCCCGAGAAAGACTGCTAGGCCAGCAGTGTAAAACTTTATGCTAGTAAAGACAAATGAATAGATAAAATAATAAATGAATAGAGATAAATGGAATAAAAGAGGGGAGAGAACCTGCTTCCTCAATTTAAATGTTTATTAGATAGATAGATAGATAGATAGATAGATAGATAGATAGATAGATAGACAGACAGACAGACAGACAGACAGACAGACGGACAGACGGACGGACGGACGGACGGACGGACGGACAGACAGACACTTTATTAATCCCAAGGAGAAATTCACATACTCCAGCAGCAGCATACTGATAAAAAACAATATTAAATTAAAGAGTGATAAAAATGCAGGTAAAACAGACAATAATTTTGTATAATGTTAACGTTTACTGCCCCGGGTGGAACTGAAGAGACGCATAGTGTGGGGGAGGAATGATCTCATCAGTCTGTCAGTGGAGCAGGACAGTGACAGCAGTCACTGAAGCTGTTCCTCTGTCTGGAGATCATACTGTTCAGTGGATACAGTGGATTCTCCATGATTGACAGAAGCCTGCTCAGCGCCTGTCACTCTGCTACAGATGTCAAACTGTCCAGCTCCATGCCTACAATACAGCCTGCCTTCCTCACCAGTTTGTCCAGGCATGAGGCGTCCTTCTTCTTTATGTTGTCTCCCCAGCACACCACTGCATAGAAGAGGGTGCTCGCCACGACCATCTGATAGAACATCTGCAGCATCTTATTGCAGATGTTGAAAGACGCCAGCCTTCTAAGGAAGTATAGTTGGCTATGTCCTCTCTTGCACAGAACATCAGTTTTGGCAGTCCAGTCCAATTTATCATCCAGCTGCACTCCCAGGTATTTATAGGTCTGCACCCTCTGCACACAGTCTTTTTTTCTATTTTAAAATGTTATTGATTAAATCCTGCCAGATTTTGAAAAAGTTTTGTACAGATCCTCTAAGTGAGAATTTGATTTTTTCCAATTTCAAATAGTATATAACATCAGTTACCCACTGACTTGGAATAGGAGTTAGGATTCTTCCAGTTGAGCAAGATAAGTCTACGTGCCAATAGTCTAGTAAAGGCAATTCCAGTTTTTTTGTTCTTCTCCACTTTAAGCCCGTCTGGAAGTACACCAAACACAGCTGTTAGTGGATTAGGAGGGATTGTTACATGCAAGGCTGTCTGAAAGGCATTTAAAGATTTTGATCCAAAATGATGTTAATTTGGTGCAGGCCCAAAACATGTGACCCAGTGAGGCCGGAGCTTGATTTCAGCGTTCGCAGGTTGGATCTTGCCCTGGAAACATTTTGGAGAATTTTAAATGAGACAGATGTGCTCGATAGATGATTTTGAGTTGAATAATTCTATGCTTTGCACATATGGAGATCAAGTGAATTCTGTGCATTGCTACTTTCCACTCCTTTTCTGAAATATTGAGTAAGAGATCCTTTTCCCACTTTTCTCTTGGATCTTTGAAAGGGAGGGACTGTAAATTAGTATTATATATTACAGAAATGCTGTCTGAGTCCTCAAGACTGAGCAATATTTTTTCCGGTATAGCGGTAAGTGGGAAGTGAACAAAACTGGACAGTTTCTGTTTAACAAAGTTTTGAATTTGAAGGTAGTGAAAGAAATATGTTTCAATATAAGCAGTAACCACAAAAACAGCTTTCAATAACATCTTTAATTAAAGGCTAAAGTGTATATGGCCAAACATATTAGTACAGTAGAACGGCCTGAGAAGTCAGTATGGTAGAATCAGTAATGTTGTGACATGGAAGAAGAGTACAATAACATAAAAGATGAAATGAAAGAGAAATTGCATTTTCATTTTATGATTTTAATTTTCATTTCCTTTTCTGAAGAAAATACCTCCCACAGTAACAGACCGGGAGACTGAACTGCAGCAGGGAAATGGTGAGTGTTTAAGTGAGGTTTGAAATATTCAACTAAAGAGAAAGCAGTAGGAGCAGTAGAAGCGAGAAGGAGCTGGTGCTTATCCAGCAGCATCGTCTAGAAGGCGGACACAAAGCCTGGACAGACTGTGAGTCTCTGGAAGTGTAGACTAAAACACACACCTACACACACTTTCAAAAAAGCCAAGGTAGTCTTGGCCAATTAACTTAAAAAAACAGACAGACTTAGAGGAAAATGGAACACAAAATAAAAATAAAAATGAACACAAGAAACAATGCAGTAAGCGACTAAAGAGAGAAGGAAGCCAGAAGTGGATATAGTTTAAAAAAAAAAAAAGCTGTCTTTGTAGGGTTATATGTAAGGAGATGCATCAGGCTTGATTTTTGTGTATATTGTTATTTATTCCATCCATCCATCCATTGTCTCCCGCTTATCCGAGGTCGGGTCGCGGGGGCAGCAGCTTGAGCAGAGATGCCCAGACTTCACTCTCCCCGGCCACTTCTTCTAGCTCTTCCGGGAGAATCCCAAGGCGTTCCCAGGCCAGTCGAGAGACATAGTCCCTCCAACGTGTCCTGGGTCTTCCCCGGGGCCTCCTCCCGGTTAGACGTGCCCGGAACACCTCACCAGGGAGGCGTCCAGGAGGCATCCTGATCAGATGCCCGAGCCACCTCATCTGACTTCTCTTGATGACTGAGCTTCTCACCCTATCTTTAAGGGAAAGCCCAGACACCCTGCGGAGGAAACTCATTTCAGCCGCTTGTATTCGCAATCTCGTTCTTTCGGTCACTACCCATAGCTCATGACCATAGGTGAGGGTAGGAACATAGATCGACTGGTAAATTGAGAGCTTCGCCTTGCGGCTCAGCTCTTTTTTCACCACGACAGACCGATGCAGCGCCCGCATTACTGCGGATGCCGCACCGATCCGCCTGTCGATCTCACGCTCCATTCTTACCTCACTCGTGAACAAGACCCCGAGATACTTGAACTCCTCCACTTGGGGCAGGATCTCGCTACCAACCCTGAGAGGGCACTCCACCCTTTTCCGGCTGAGGACCATGGTCTCGGATTTGGAGGTGCTGATTCTCATCCCAGCCGCTTCACACTCGGCTGCGAACCGATCCAGAGAGAGCTGAAGATCACGGCCTGATGAAGCAAACAGGACAACATCATCTGCAAAAAGCAGTGACCCAATCCTGAGCCCACCAAACCGGACCCCCTCAACGCCCGGGCTGCGCCTAGAAATTCTGTCCATAAAAGTTATGAACAGAATCGGTGACAAAGGGCAGCCCTGGCAGAGTCCAACTCTCACTGGAAATGGGTTCGACTTACTGCCGGCAATGCGGACCAAGCTCTGGCACCGATCCTACAGGGACCGAACAGCCCTTATCAGGGGGGCTGGTACCCCATACTCTCGGAGTACACCCCACAGGATTCCCCGAGGTACACGGTCGAATGCCTTTTCCAAGTCCACAAAACACATGTAGACTGGTTGGGCAAACTCCCATGCACCCTCCAGGACTCTGCTAAGAGTATAGAGCTGGTCCACTGTTCCGCGACCAGGACAAAAACCACACTGTTTCTCCTGAATCCGAGGCTCGACTATCCGATGGACCCTCCTCTCCAGGACCCCTGAATAGACTTTTCCAGGGAGGCTGAGGAGTGTGATCCCTCTGTAGTTGGAACACAGCCTCCGGTCCCCCTTCTTAAAGAGGGGGACTACCACCCCGGTCTGCCAATCCAGAGGCACTGTCCCTGATGTCCATGCGATGTTGCAGAGGCGTGTCAACCAAGACAGTCCTACAACATCCAGAGCCTTGAGGATGGTAAATTAAATTAAAGTACCTTCCCAACGATATAACACTGATTCAGTATTCCTTTACATCTTCATCCAAATACCGATTTAATTACAAACATTTTGAGGATATAATCAAGAATGAATGGAGGAATTGAAACTTTTAATATAACATTGGTAAGACTGTCATATTTGACTACAATGCCTCTATTCAGCAGAAAGAATCACATACCATTGTTCTTCAGATATCTTTTTAATAGGCATCACTTGATTTCATAAATCATTTGTGTCATATTAAGTCAAAAAGACTCCCCTGTAACCATTATTGTAGGGAACATTTTAATTAAGCCCACATAATGATGGAATGAAGACTGGCCTAGCTAGAGTCAGACTTTGATTATATGTACCTACTGTAAATGCATACTTGGCAAAAAAAATGTCCTCAAAAAAAATCTTAAATATTATGTCAGGATGATCATTTCTCCCTTGTCAGCAAAACCAATGTCATCAAAACCAAGGTGCTGGTCATAGACAAAGAGAAGCAAGGAACAGGCAACTCCCCCTTATTTGCATTGGAGGAGACATTGTAGAGAGGGTCAGCCGCCTTAAATTCCTTCTATTCTTGGAGCTACCATCACTGATCACCTGAAGTGGGTACAACACATTGAGTTTTACTTTAAAGATTCATTAATGCTTTTACTTCCTCAGATGTCTAAGGAGAGTCTGCACGTCTATCAAGGTCCACCAGCTTTTGTAAGTGCACAGTAGAGTATATCTGCATAACATTCTGGCATGGCTTCTGCTCAACTCAAGATCTCAAAGCACTCCACAAAAATTAGCACAGAATAGTTCAGGCACACAGCTCCCTTCTGTTGAGGACATACTGTATATAACACACACTGTCCTACCTCTGGCATCTTGTGCAGTCACTCTTCTTCCTTATTCGTTCTGCCAAATGGTGCAGAACCACCAACACTATAGGTACTAGCTCTGGTGTAAAATTAGCAGGCAAGAAACTACATCACCCAAGAACACTCTTTCAAAGGTCTCTGTGTCTGATCTACAGGATGTTGTACGTAATAAGGAGCCCTACCCTGGTTTTAGCAACAAACATAATCAAGTGAGTCCCACTAACATTTCATTTTGTCGGTATCTGTGCCTGAAAGAGAGAAGACATGGAACATTCACTGGAACAGCATATTTCTCTTGATGAGTTCCTCCTGGATGTTTGTACCTTTTCCTTCAGTATGACAGATGAGTAACTCTAAGACCAAGTGCTCCTGCGACAAGCCCAGTTCAACAATGTGACATAGTACTCTGTCAGCACTGCCCTGAAACACAGAAAATCCTAACGACTGTAAACCAGAGGTCGTTACTAACCCTGTAGATCCTTTGGAAAGAAGTCCTCATAGATGAACACAGTGATCATTAAAACTGGCAGGCTGAGGTTTGCTTTCATGAACATGCTATGACACACACAACTTTACATTGTTGTTGGTGGAAGATATTTTTCAGCACAACCTTCAAAATGGTCAGTAACATTTTTTAATAATGTTTTATAATAACAAAAAATATTTTGCAATATATTATTTGTCATTCTTTAATACAATCCTTTTTAGTCCTATACAGTAATCCCTCCTCCATGGCGGGGGTTGCGTTCCAGAGCCACCCGCGAAATAAGAAAATCCGCGAAGTAGAAACCATATGTTTATATGGTTATTTTTATATTGTCATGCTTGGGTCACAGATTTGCGCAGAAACACAGGAGGTTGTAGAGAGACAGGAACGTTATTCAAACACTGCAAACAAACATTTGTCTCTTTTTCAAAAGTTTAAACTGTGCTCCATGACAAGACAGAGATGACAGTTCTGTCTCACAATTAAAAGAATGCAAACATATCTTCCTCTTCAAAGGAGTGCGTGTCAGGAGCACAGAATGTCACATAGATAGAGAAAACAATCTGTAGCAAACAAATCAATAGGGCTGTTTGGCTTTTAAGTATGCGAAGCACCGCGGCACAAAGCTGTTGAAGGCGGCAGCTCACACCCCCACCATCAGGAGCAGGGAGAGAGAGAGAGAGAGAGAGAGAGAGAGAGTTTGTTTTTCAGTCAAAAATGAATACGTGCCCTTCGAGCTTTTAAGTATGCGAAGCACTGTGCAGCATGTCGTTTCAGGAAGCAGCTGCACAAAAGATAGCAACGTGAAGATAACCTTTCAGCATTTTTAGACGAGCGTCCGTATCGTCTAGGTGTGCGAACAGCCCCCCTGCTCAATCCCCATACGTCAGGATCACAGATAGTCAGCGCAAGAGAGAGAGAAAAGTAAGCAATCTAGCTTCTCAGCCATCTGCCAATAGCGTCCCTTGTATGAAATCAACTGGGCAAACCAACTGAGGAAGCATATACCAGAAATTAAAAGACCCATTGTCCGCAGAAATCCGCGAACCAGCAAAAAATCTGCGATATATATTTAAATATGCTTACATATAAAATCCGCAATGGAGTTAAGCCGCGAAAGGCGAAGCGCGATATAGCGAGGGATTACTGTAATTTAATGAATGACAACTAGGATGGATGGAAGAACTCACCTATTAGGACACACTGATTTTGTAACTGGAAGTGACTTTAATCCAATCAGGAGAAGTTATACTTTCCCTTAAAACTAGTTACACTTATATTCTCTGGAATCTTTCACTGAACTCCCTGAGGATTTTCTCACTGTACTCTCTTTGGGACTTCTCAGCAAAGGGGAAATCTTTACATTGACCTTCTGAAAACTACTCTCTGAAACTAAAAGCTGATGAGCCATTCTCTGTTTGTGGAACAGAGAACTGACAACCTCTTTCTCTTTGTGGATGAAACATTGACACTCTTTGGCAAGTCAAGCTGTGGACTAGTGGGCTCTAAAGGCCGAGGAACAGCCATTACGTGAAGAAGGGAACTTCAGCACCTACACTCTTGTGCCAGAAAGAGTTGTGCTTTTATCTTGTGAAGTTGCAGAAGAAATGGCAAAGGGCCTAACAGCAGAAAGCAAGCTGAGATAGCAGCATCACAGAACACCACAAATAAAGGATTATGCAGCAAGGAGAAAGAATTCTCCTCTTGAACCCAGACTAGCAACAAAGCAACAACTCCACAAAACATCGGACATCTTGGTATAGTACTGTTTATCTGTGCCAAGATAGATTACAGCTCAAAATAGCCAGTAAACAGCCTGTTATATGTCTGTCTGTCTAGTCTGTCTGTGTCCAGTCTTACGTGTCAATATTGTGGAAAAAGCACTAGGTTGGCATCGACCCGACACAGACTGACACCAGAGGCATTTGAAAAGGATAACAGAGATAATAAGATTTTATTTTCTTCAGCCGTGGGACACGTCTTCCCTATATCCCACTGGCCCTACACAGTCCCCCAAAAACACACACAAAAGACAAAACACCTAAAAGCACACTCTTCTTTCTCTTCCACTCCTCTCAGGCAGGTGTGTCCTCATCCTCGTCCTCGTCCTCGTCCTCCTCCTCCTCTTCCCAACTCTGGTGCCCTGAGTAGTGGCTGCAGGCTCCTTTTGTAGTCCTCCCAGAAGTGCTTCAGGTGGTAATTGGCCTAATTAGACTGCACTTCTGGGTGTGGCTGCATTCCAGCCCAAACAGGCTCGTTAAGCTCCTCCGGGTGGAGCCCAACAGGTCTGAGCCCTGAAGTCCCACGCCTGTGGCCCCAGTGTAACCCAGGAGGGCTGCCACTATGCGTTCCAGGGGACGTAGTGTGCATCCCATGGCTGCTCCCCCGGTCCCAGTGTCAAAGGGGCGTCCCAGCCAGGCATGGGTCCCAGCCATCCGCCACAATATATACGGTATATTTGCAGTTGTCATATTTTTATAACCCTTGTGTTTATCAATAAATTGTATTATTCAGTTTCTTAAAATGAGCGTGCCTCAGCTACCTTGATATAAGTCTAAAATCCAGAGTTCCAACCTCTACAACAAAGAAAAGTAAATAAAGTAGAAGCCTTGCCGAATTATTAGATTAATTACTAGCATTGTCAAAGACAAAACTATATATAAATAAATAAATAATATTTATAAAATAAATATAAATACTATATAAATAAAGTCCATTTACATTACGACTGACTGAACACCAAAGGCAGACTTGGGTTTGAGCATAATATGTAAAGTACATTAAAATGGGATGTCTACAGAGTGATTAAAGAGCCTAAGAGGAGATGGAAGTTGGCCATTTTACATAAACATCTAGAGACCAGCATTACTATTTCACCAAGAGCAAAATACACAGTGCACAAGTAAGAGTTTATGTGCCATTATACTGTATGTCTAGCAAGGCTACCGATGGGCCTCAAAGTTATTAATAAAAACAAATAAATAATACTCTTTGAATATTTAGATTTACTAGCGGTCCTGTGCTGCTGCTGTATTTTCCATCCATCCATCCATTATCCAACCCGCTGAATCCAAACACAGGGTCACGGGGGTCTGCTGGAGCCAATCCCAGCCAACACAGGGCACAAGGCAGGAAACAATCCCGGGCAGGGTGCCAACCCACCGCAGGACACACACAAACACACCCCAAGCACACACTAGGGCCAATTTAGAAACGCCAATCCACCTAACCTGCATGTCTTTGGACTGTGGGAGGAAACCAGAGCGCCTGGAGGAAACCCACGCAGACACGGGGAGAACATGCATACTCCACGCAGGGAGGACCTGGGAAGCGAACCCAGGTCCCCAGATCTCCCAACTGCGAGGCAGCAGCGCTACCCACTATGCCACCGTGCCGCCCCGCTGCTGTATTTTCCCCTAATTAATACATATTGTGTATGTTTTTTGTCAAAGCTTCAATACTCAGCTGACACTGTAATTATTTCAATTCAAAACTTTTGTTCTTACCCTTTCCTGCACACCCCATCAGTAATAAGAGAAGTTAGTAAATCATGATGTTAAACATTCAGGACAGAATTGTAGGCACAACAGGATTAGACAATTTTATCTTCTTTTGTTATTCAAATGTGAACACCCCCTCCCTATGCACAGTCACTCTATATTTGTTGTCAGTTGTTCAAAAGAATCCTATCAACACTGTTCCCCAGATCACTTTATTATTATATGAAAGTGAAGTCGGTACACAATTGATAGTATATTTAATAGCCAGAAGCAGTCTGCTCCATCAAGATATTTTGGTCTCAACAGCACTTTTTTGTTCTATGACAGAAAAGAGTAATGTTACCTTAAGAGCCCAGCCCAGCAGAGGGTCAAATCACAGATCATAGTTAAATGAACTGGCACAGCCAAGGATTGTAAGCTTGCTCTTCAGTGGCAGTCTTTCATTTGTTGACAGTTTTTTAGCTTCCTCTAATTTGTAGCAATTATATTTTTATAATAATGCAAAATGATTTCTAAAGAAGCTATCAGTCAATTCTAGTAATGTATAAGGCTTAAAAATATGAAATCCATGAACTGATTTTCAGACCTGATCAATCCATTTTGTGGTCATGGAGACTAATCAAAGCACCCCAAAATGTTGTCTAAGAATGAGAAAATGTATGCAGACATTTTAATAACTTGAAATACTCAATAGATAGATTGAAACAATTTGAATATAAGTTGACATATTGTCAAAGAATTTACACAAAATGAAGTGTCTCCTTTACACCCATGAAAAGCATCTTTTAAAAGAAAGGTGAGAGAGCCAAAGGAAGAAGAAAAGTGAACATTGAAAGAAGAGAATGCCAGAACACAGAAGGCTTGTTAGGCAGAGATCATGAGCTACAATACACAAGGCTGGTGCTCTAGTGGTGTCTGATGGACTGAAAGCTGGAGTAGTTTCAGTCATTGAATTTAAGGTGAGATACTGTAGGGTCTGAGGAATTAATATACATTTTTCTGTTAAATAAAATTGTACAAGCATCCATTCATCCTTTTTCCATTTTGTGGAAACTCAAAGAATCTATTGCAGCAGTAATGGCTGGATGTTTTCTACATAATGCATGTCCAGATCAACCTTCCACTTTATACACACATATATATATGTTTACCAGGCTGATTTAGAGTCACCAACGAAACTGACTGCAAATGTTTGGACAATAGGAGGGAACTGTAATCCCTGAAATATGTAAGAATGTGGAATGGACATGTAAAATTGTAACAACAGGCACTCCAGGCAGGATTTATAGTATGCTAAAGGACCAGAGCAAAGTTACACAGTTTGCATATCAGGAGAAAAGCGGAGGATGCCATCATCTACTGTATATGCTACATTGATCCCTCTCTCACTTGGACAGAGGCAGTGGTGCTGTAAGAATTATGTTTCTAGACTTCTCTAGCGCCTTCAACACAATCCAACCTCTGCTCCTTAGGGACAAGCTGACAGAGATGGGAGTAGATTCATACCTGGTGGCATGGATCGTGGACTATCTTAAAGACAGACCTCAGTATGTGCGTCTTGGGAACTGCACGTCCGACATTGTGGTCAGCAACACAGGAGTGCCACAAGGGACTGTACTTTCTCCGATCCTGTTCAGCCTATATACATCGGACTTCCAACACAACTCGGAGTCCTGCCACATGCAAAAGTTCGCTGATGACACTGCTATCGTGGGCTGCATCAGGAGTGGGCAGGAGGAGGAGTATAGGGACCTAATCAATGACTTTGTTAAATGGTGCGACTCAAACCACCTACACCTGAACACCAGCAAAACCAAGGAGATGGTGGTGGATTTTAGGAGGCCCAGACCCCTCATGGACCCCGTGATCATCAGAGGTGACTATGTGCAGATGGTGCAGACCTATAAATACCTGGGAGTGCAGCTGGATGATAAATTAGACTGGACTGCCAATACTGATGCTCTGTGTAAGAAAGGACAGAGCCAATTATACTTCCTTAGAATGCTGGCGTCCTTCAACATCTGCAATAAGATGCTGCAGATGTTCTATCAGACGGTTGTGGTGAGCACCCTCTTCTACGTGGTGTTGTGCTGGGGAGGCAGCATTAAGAAGAAAGACGCCTCACGCCTGGACAAACTGGTGAGGAAGGCAGGCTCTATTGTTGGCATGGAGCTGGACAGTTTAACATCTGTGGCAGAGCGACGGGCGCTCAGCAGGCTCCTATCAATTATGGAAAATCCACTGCATCCACTAAACAGTGTCATCTCTAGACAGAAGAGCAGCTTCAGTGACAGACTGCTGTCAATGTCCTGCTCCACTGACAGACTGAGAAGATCGTTCCTCCCCCAAACTATGCGACTCTTCAATTCCACCCGGGGGGGTAAACATTAACATTATATAAAGTTATTGTCTGTTTTTACCTGCATTATTATCAATCTTTAATTTAATATTGTCTTTTGTATCAGTAAGGTGCTGCTGGAGTATGTGAATTTCCCCTTGGGATTAATAAAGTATCTATCTATCTATCTATCTATCTATCTATCTATCTATCTATCTATCTATCTATCTATCTATCTATCTATCTATCTATCTATCTATCTATCTATCTATCTATCTATCTATCTATCTATCTATCTATCTATCTATCTATCTATCTATTGTAACAGATAGAGGCTTTGTCCACCTCTTGAACCCTCAGGTACCAATCTGATGACCAGGTGAACGTATAAATATTCTTTATTTTATTATTACATGGTGCACAAAGCACTCTCCTCACCACTTTCATATAAACAATAACTCTCTCAACAAAGCAATACCTCCTCGCCCAGACACTTCGCCCTCCTACCTCCCAGCTCAGCTCAGTGTCTGGGCTTTCTCATAGTCCTTTTATATCCCCTGACACGGAGGTGGTTCCTGGCAAAACCCACAAGTCCATTTCCTTCCGGGTCAGGGTAAACAGTCCTCTTCTTCACCCCAGGAGCACGTCGTTTCTTCCAGTCACGTGATGCTGACGCACTCCCGGGTTATAGGGCACACAAGCCCCCCTACAGCGACTCCCGGTGGTCCCCAAGGTATCCAGCAGGGCTGTGTATAGAAACTGCACAGTCCATGAGGCCCTGCTGGAACTCGGGGCACCATCATGCTGTCCGGAGGGCTCCTCCTATTGGCCTGGGGGTGGCGACCGGAGTCTGTAGCCGGTTGTCCATCACACTATCTATCTATCTATCTATCTATCTATCTATCTATCTATCTATCTATCTATCTATCTATCTATCTATCTATCTATCTATCTATCTATCTATCTATCTATCTATCTATCTATCTAGAGGAGGTTATGACTTTTGTAAAATTGTTTTTCAAAAAATATGAATCTTAAAGCAAACAAGCAGGTTAGGTTAACTGTTAACTGTTTTAAACAGAAGGTGAAAATAGCTGCTGAGAATAGGTGATCACACCACTGTTGTTATGGAGTGACCCTTTTCAATCACTAAAACATTGCTAGCCAGAGATACAAAAAAAGGAAAAGAAAACAAGGAAAATCACAACGAACAGAAACTGACGCAATACAGCACATTATGGGTAGTTTGAACATACACAGTGCAGTGTTCTGCCATTAGTCTAGTAAAAGCCAAGGTCAAATGCTCTGCTGTGGGATTACATCATTGTTAAACACTGCCCTGTAGTGAGATTTCTTTAGGCTGAGGGGTGAAACCTGCTTAAATTCATTGAAGGATGTTGATTTGTGCAGAGAAAAAAGCCATCTGGGTACCCATGTTACACAAACTTAACGGTACCCCAAATCATCATGCACTTTGGCATGTGCAGATCCATAGCTGATATCCAAATGTGCAGCAACAGCAGACAGTGTAATCTTATCTGAAGAAGACATTCACTATGTCGCTGTGGGCTTGTGTATGCAATGTTGATGGTCGACCAGATTGAGCTTTGTTGGTTCCACTTGTTCTTCCTGCTTTAAACATTTCTACGCAGTCATAAACTTTTCATTAAGTCATGCTGTTTTCAATACTGAACTGAGCCAGCATGCTTCAGTGAATTTCATCAGGTTTCATTCCCTCTGCCCAAAGAAATCTTACTACAGTAAGTTGTTCAACAATGCTGCAATCCTGCAGTGGATTGTCCAGTTTCATTTGACTAGACTAATGGCAGAGCACTGCACTACCCATAAGCCATTGTGAAAGTGTTGTATTGTGTCAGCTTCTATCTATCATGATTACCGTGTAATTTTCAAATTGTCTTTATTTTTTGAGTTACCCTCTTAAATGACAGAAATCAGGACAGCAGCACCAACCATACCAACTACACATCACACCTGCAAAACAGCACCCATGAAGGGCTTTCAGGTGCTTTTTAGCTCAAATTGTCATATGTTCTCAGCATACTGTTAGAGGTCAATAGGCCTTTGTGAAGAAAACTGCCAAAATTTTGCTCTCACAGAAAAACATTCTGTTTTGACCAAAAGTGAGTCTCTGTTTCAGATAAAAAGTTTTACATCTTGCCTGAAGAAGGGGCCTGAGTTGCCTCGAAAGCTTGCATATTGTAATCTTTTTAGTTAGCCGATAAAAGGTGTCATTTTGCTTGGCTTTTCTCTAGATAAAAAGTTGAAATCTTTAGGAAAATACACATCTTGGAAAGGTGGAACTTCAGAGGAGAAATGACACCAGAAGAGAATATGATTTCTTCTTTTAACTTCCTATTCTGTCTCATGTCCACGTCCGGCTAAATTCAAATTATACTTGAATGTTTTTTGCTTTGTGTCAGTTTTAGAGTTTTTAATCTTTTTTTTATTAGTTTTTTGAAGTTTGGCTGGGTACATTCTTATTCTTGGTGATATGAACATTTAAGATCTTGCTGCATTTATTGTTTCAGCTAATAGAAAAAAATAAAAAAAACAAAATGTTTTTTTCTGTCTGTGCCTGCTATCTTAAAATGCACTCAACCCGTGTTATTTGTTGCGGTGCTGGCATTTTGATCAGGTCTCTGAACACAACAGAAGTATGTTTGGAATTCCATTAAGGCTCTTTTGTTCCTGCAGATAACCAACTAGTTATTATTGAAAGGCATTCATTTCAATGATTTCTAAAATGTACATTGTTAAGTGAAGTTTTAGCAGATGCTGAGGAACAATATAGAAGTCAATTTTAAATGTCAGCAGATTTTTCCATCATTGTGTTTTTTCAGCATGACAGTTGCTCTTTTCTGCTTACTTGATCAGTGTGATATGTTGGACACTGCATGCATTCGCATGTATGTTGGATAGATATTCAATGAACTTTATTGATTAACCAACAGTACATCTTTCTGTAGCTGTGTTCTGCTTAGCCGGTGAAAATACGCCAGCCTGTCTGAATGGATTAAGAAAACTGACATGTCCTCCCTTTTTGTGTATTCATGATAGCCTGCCAGGCTACTAGCTCCTTGACCCAAGTCAAAAGTGCTTCTTAAATGAATGGACATCATAGCATCTTTATCTCTAATTAGCAGTCTGTACTGGGTGGTCTGTCTTAATTTAGCCAGAACTATTGATATTTTGGTAGATTGCAAAATACCTTAATTAAAAGGCTACTCTTTTCTGATTATTGAATAAAAACACAAGACAGGTGTTCTCATTAGCACGTTATTGTTAGCAGGTTTTTTTTCCCCCAGAAGAGATGCCTTAATTGCTTCACAAATGATTTACTAATAGCAGATTGTGCTTGGCCAGTTTTAAATCTTCAGTCTGTCAGATCATTTTTAATGCATTTATTTTGAAATATCTACATTCTAAAATAACATATTTGATACATTTATGATAAAACTTGGTTTTTGTCTTACCTTTTTTCCATTTTACTGAATTTATTAAATGCAAATAACATTCCATACAAGCATGTTAAAACTGACAAAACTAAATTGAATTCAACCCCTACCCATGACAAAGAGAGGACGGCCAACAGCCAGAGTAAAACTTTAAGAGTAGAAAAAAATGTTACCCAGTAGCAGGTAATATCTTCTTTGCCTTGCCAGGACACACTATGAATCACTATCGTATTTCAAAAAGTGTCAGGATCAATTTTCTTAGCTCTTTTTCTGCTTCCACCGGAGAACTAAAAATGTAGGACTTGCCTTGAATGTCCGCTTTCAGTTCAGCAGGATATAAGAGACTGTATCTGATTTTGGCTTTCCATAAGTGCTGTCTAATGTTGTAAAATGCGGCTTGTTTAGCAGCTAATGAAGGTGAGAAATCAGGGAAAATACAAATGCGGTTATTTTCAAATATAATCTCTTGTTTCAGTCAGAAGTAACATAAAATTTTACTTAGATTGCAATGTGCCAAAATGCACAATGAGGCTTCTAGGTTTTGAGGCATACGATCCACATACTGTATGTGGTAAGCTGCTGAAATCTCGGTGTCTGATTTGAAGTCCTCTCCAATTATTTTAGAGAATAGTTCAGTTATGAATTTCACTGGGTTTGGACTTTAACAGTTTTCAGGGAAACCTTCAATTCTGATATCATTCCTTCTTTACCCATCTTCTGTCTCCAAACACTTTGCATTCAGAATTTGCAGGCATTGTTCAGCTATTTCAATATAAGTCGCAAACATTTGCTTAATGTCTTCAAATTGAGCACCAAGTGCTCTAAATTTAATCTCAAACATGGTCACATTTTCTTGTATTTTTCCCTTAATTTTTTTCTCAACTTTTTTCTAGCATACCTGTAAGGGTTGCCTCAAAGCGATTACTTAAACGTTTCTCCTGGTTTTTAATATCCTGAAGCAGCTTCTCATTTGTCTTGTTTATCTCCTTTATATCTTTCCTTATATCATTTGTAACCTTCTTGTTATTATTCTTTAGCTCCTTCATGTCCCCCCCAGTATTTATTGTTAGTAATCATTGCGGTGATCATTACCTTCAGCTCGGACTGTTCGTTTCAGTCTTCACCATGCTCTGCGGATGGAGTAGCAAGCCCAGCTGGAGTTGGTGTCGCTGGCTCTCAGGGGTTAGTTGAGAGCGCAGATAGTAAGGCCATTTTGAGTTTCAGTAAACCTTCTGGAATCAAGAAATTCTCCTGGCCCGATTCATTTTCGCTCCCACTTTCAGTCTCAGCTGGAGGTGATGTTGCGCTGTTAGGTCCTGGGAGATGGATTCTTTTGCTTATCTGTTCCAGTTCTGTCTCTGGCAGGCAGTATCTTTAACTTGAACTTCAGGCCTGCTTAGACTTAGATGAAGTTTTAGCTGTCTTATCTGTTTCTTTCTGAGCCCTTTATCTGCTATTCATGCTTATATATACTTGCATTTACTTTAATTAAAGCCCCTCGGGTTCAGTAAAAACAGGATATCTCGGGATGACGGTAAAAAAAGTAAAATAACATTGCTGCTAACAGAGTTCTGCTTCTGATGTCAATCTCTCAAAATGGACAAGACCAAATTTTTCTCACTTTCCAAAAGAGTACACGTTAGATTTAGTTGAAATTTTAATTCTGCCCCATGTCTGTACGAGTGTGTGTGGTTTGAACTACTGCCACCTTACAGCTTCAGTGACCTGCATACTTTCTGTGTGAATTTTTAACATTCTTCCAATGTTACGGTGTTTTTTTATTTGCAGATACTCCAGTTTTGTTCTCATGTACAAATGAAGTAAAGGGGCAAGTCAAAACTGCATGAGTGTGATGTTCAGGCAGCCCTATGACCCTGGTGTTGATTAAGTGGGTTCACAAAAGGATGGCTGGATATTTTTCTCTTCATTTACAGCCCAATGAGGAGGAGATGATGTGGTTATGAAGTAAAAATCCACTGTGTAAAAATCCAACCTTTTTATCCCAGTTTCCAGCACATTTGCTGACTCATTCTGAGCTCAGTAACAAGTCTTTTAAGTATTCCTGCATGCTGCTTTTTGCAGTTAATGTATGAAAACGAAAGTAGTTCCTGTAGGAAGTGTCACTTTAGTAACTTGTAAATGTATAACTCATTCTTGTTGTGGATTTTCTCTGAACCCCTTTTGAATATGATTGCATGACATGACTGTTGCAATTTTAATTAAGTTCTCATCATATCTTTGAAATGTACTTGTTCCCTTTATAATGGACAGCTTTGTACATTCACACTTGATGAGGGTAAAAGTGAACTATGAGCAAAAAGCAGTGCATGCTGCTATTACTATTTTTATTTTCTTTGTAGCTGTACATTATGCCTTAATTCATTGAAATTATAATCACCACCACCCCTCCCCCCACACCCACACACTTTATTTTTCAGCTGTAGAAACTCAAAAAAAAGAATAAAATCAGTATACTACAGGCTGTCAAAGCAAGCAGAAATAGCCCTAAATGTCTGCTTCTATAGAGCAACAAAGGGGGCTGGGATTCCTGACAGTGGAATTGATCAAGTGCACCCTCCAAGTCCCCCAGGGACTTGGCCCAAACCTAACCCCTGCAAGCTCCCACACTTGATGTTTCACTGTCGTCAGCTGTTCACCTTGTGGAGTATGAGGCAAAGGAAAGGTTCATCTGATGTTCATGGCTATTTCTTTTAGAAAGACAACACATTCCCATCGGTTTTCTAGATTTCGCTGTCTGCCATACAAATTCAATAAAACTAGGTGTCAGATTTCTAAAGGTTTAAGCACTTGCTAGTAAATGATCAGGAGTTTTATTTCCACAGTGTCATTCAGCTCAGTTTCTCTAACCTCCTGAATGTCATTTTAAATCAACGCCTGGAAAGAAGACCTCCAGTGCAGTGTCCTGTCTGAAAGGAAAGGTTTGTGCTTTTTGTATTATGTTTTCTAATCTAAATTCAGTATCAATTTAAAAAGTATAATAGAAACCGGTACCCTGCTAAGGGTGTCTAATGCCGGGAGACATTTTGAACTAAGAATGATTCTTAGTGATTCTCTGTGTTGTATGGCTTATTCACTTCTTCCACTACAAGGTAACAAGAAGCCAGAGTATCAAGTGCAAGGCAGGGTATTTCCATAATCAAAAACATGTACATCGGCCTCAGGCCAGTTTGAAAACTCAACCTAACATGCACATTGTGCTTTTAAAAAATGCCATAACAATACATAAAACACATAGATTAATGAAGGAATGTAATGAATACAGCTTAAAGTACATTTATGTTTCATATGAAATCAATCTCAATACCCCTAGCCAATTCAGATGTGTACATCAATGATTCCTGTCTTCTGGATCACAAACTGGTACCAGTCCATTGAATATTTTTGCTGGTCCACAAAAATCAGGGAATTCCCAGGTCATGAATTTTAGGAAATGCGAACACTTTTCAGATAACATTTTAAATGAAAAATTACATCATGTTCTGTCTGATCGCTTGAAACTCCAAGTGGGAACACAGGGCCTCTGATGTAATATCAGTAAATCTGAATGCTTGAAAAACAAAGGAGGATTTGCACCTCCAATCTAATGTTCATAATGCCAACCCCCACCTCAGGTCCTGCTCTCTGATCTAATGTTAATAAATCTGGATGGTAGAATCTCCGCTCTATTAAGAAATCACACTTAAAATGAGAGTACTGGCACTTATGAATTTCCACTTCAGGCACTGGTGGGACAAATTATAATACAGAATAAATATGTTTATAATATTTTCCACCTTCCTAGTTGGGGTGGCGCAGTGGTAGTGCTGCTGCCTCACAGTAAGGAGACCTGGGTTCGCTTCCCAGGTCCTCCATGTGTAGAGTTTGCATGTTCTCCCCATGTCTGTGTGGGTTTCCTCCCACAGTCCAAAGACATGCAGGTTAGGTGCATTGGTGATCCTCAATTGTGCTTTGTGTGTGGGCTGGCACCCTGCCCAGGGTTTTTTTTTCTTGCCTTGCACCTTGTGCTGGCTGGGATTGGCTCTAGCAGACCCCAGTGACCCTGTGTTAGGAAATAACGGGTTAGACAATGACTGACTGACTGACTGACTGACCTACCTAGTTTTGTAAAGAACTTCTCAGTCTCAGTATTGTCTACTCCACAAGTCAAAAAAGGTTGGAAGCCACTGATCTACATGAACAGAGAGACCCATATTAATTATATCCTCATAAATACTAAAATATCATAAAGTTTAAGAGAGGCCCAGTTTGATTATTTTAGGACATTGTCAGATCCAAAGAATGTTTTACTTTTATGTTTCTCATAGAAACAAAATGTGATCTTGTTTAATTCTAAGTAAAATAAGATATACTTTTGCTGTGGAGTTATTCATTACAATTACTATTCAATTTACTTTTGTATTCCGCACTTCAACAAGTGCAGGCGCAGAGCACTGTGACAAGTTCTCAGGTAACATGTTAGTATAAATTTTACCAATTACTAAATAATTAGTACACATAAAGCCACAGATTTATTAAAACACACAGAAAAGAAAGAAGAAACTGATTAACTATCAATTTCTCTCCATGAATTAATTGTTATATTGTTATATGGCCAGTTGACAACAGAGGAGAGGAAAAGAAAAACTCGAATCAGAAAATAAAAGCAAAGTCAGTCGCAGTCTTGGTCACCTTGACCAACTAGCCACTCAACTCCTCATGGGCATTCCACAAAGTCTGTGCTTGGCCATCAAATATGACAACAGAATCTTTCCATCTGATGATTCCAAGGCTCCCAATATCTCGGATTATGTTTCCATATGCAGGAGAGCATCTTGGCAGTAGTGCAATGGCACCAAGTACCAAGATACCCAGAAAAGAAACAGAATAGAGGATGTCTAGTAATGGTTTAGAAATACTGCATTACCAATATTTTTTGCAGATGACTACCAAACAAACAGAGATGCAGGTTGCACAGCTAATCAGCAGCTCTAATCAGGGTATGCTAGACTAAAGTAGTGAGTCTTCAGGCTGGATTTAAAAGCTGAGACTGAAGAAGCATCTCCAATATAAGCTAGCAGATCATTTCACAGTTTTAGGGCCATCTAACTAAAAGTTTGGTCTTCCACAGTTATTCAATTAATTCTTGAAATCTTAAGAACACCAGTATCTTTAAATCTTAATGTCTTCTGTTTTGTAATTAGTGATACGTTCAAATAGGTAAAAAGGGCCTTGGCCATTTAAGACTTAATATGTTAACTGGGAGACGGTGCAAGGACCGTCATGGAGGATTGGTTAGGACTCTTCTAATCAATTAAGATAAAATAAAGAATGAATAGTGTAGTGTAAAATATGATAATAGATTTTTCATGACATAATATTGGCCTGTCTAGTGTTACTCCAAATAATGCTATTTGACAACTTGGAGAAACTGGAAACCAAAACCTATGATGACAAATAAGGAAAGATTTTTTCCCATTAGTGCAGGGAATTATCTTAGTCAACCAGTGTATGTTCAACATTCATTTCTTAAATTGAATTACACCAAACCTTTAGATAAAGTGTGTATCTTGTGAGTGGTGGCGCTCCATTCCTTATCTGACTTTCTGTTTAGAAGATTACTTTTCCCAGGGTTGCTTTAGATCATCCAGGGTGCAGTCTGTAGTGTCAACCATAGATATTGATGGAACATTAGGAAAATTAGTTTTTTAAACAAAGTTTGTAATTTACACATAGTAAAAGTAGCATCTTAGTGGAAGGTTATATTCAAGGAGTAATTGTTCAAAGGATGCATGCATATTTTCAATACTGAGGTCTCTAAAAATCCTTATTTCTAGTGATCTTCATGAATTAAATACTCTAGTTGTTATATCTGAAATATATGATTATTGTGCATAGGAATAGATGACAGTGACATAACAGCCCTAAAATGTCTCCTACATTAGAACCATATATTGACTTAATGATGAACCACTGGGTGACTGACAGTAATTACATAGTAATGGAAGGGGCACAGAGCAAATCAGAGCAAAAAAAGAGAAGAGTTTGAGCAGGATTTCCTTTCCACGGCTAAACAAGAAGTTAGAGAGTTTTATTACTTTTTGTGCCATTCCATCATCTTAAAGTATGAACTGCATATTCAATATTTAGTAATAATCAGGGCAGTTAGGTAGTGCTAAGCGAGAGCTGAAAAGTGCAAATTTCATGCAGATAATGCCTGGGCTGGGATTTAAACTATTGTTCACAACATTGGTGACAGAGCAGCTCTCACTACTGAGCTGCTCTGTTTTTCAATTAATTAGCATTTAATGCTCACTGTTTATCTTTCAGCTCCCCAGTTCATTTTTTCATGAGGTAAAGCCATGTTGGCTTCTAAAGTAGTTTAATATTTTCATGTATTCTCACACTATTTTGATTGGCCAGCTGCATAAATACAGTATCCTAAGTAATGTTGGTTTCAATTTAATTTTGATATTAAGGAGTATTGTATTTCTATAAAGTTCTAAATAATAGTTTTTAAATAGGATCCGACATAGGAGCAGTATTGAGTGATATCCTGTGTAACGATGCCATATTCTCATAAGAAAGAAGATTTTAGAAAAAAATATTTCTATAAAAAAGAGAATGCAGTTAATGAAACAGGGGAAGGAAAGTATAACTGTCTTGAACTTTGTTCATGAAGCTAGGAAGCACTGCTTTACACAAATAGTTGGGGGAATTTGGAACAAACTACTGAGAAATTTAGTTGAAGCTGAAACCTTGACAACCTTCAAGAAGAATCTGGATGAGAAATTGAAACAACTTAGCTATTAGCTAAACAAGCGGGCTTGATGGACTGAATGGTCTACACTTGTTTGTTAGATTTCTAATGTTCTAAATACTTTGCTATAGTTTTAAATCCAATGCTGTGCTTTTTTACTTTAGGGTCATTACCTACAAATTGCTTTACTGGTATACAATTTACCATGATAAAGAGAACTAGCTGTGTCATGTACAACTTTGAAATGAAAAGGACATGTTAGCATTTAATGAAAAGGCAATAAAAATCACAAATATTTTGGTCATCATGGATTCAGTTTTAATGTACATGAGGAAAATGGACAAGTCCAGCATAGAAGAAGTAAATAGTAATATTCAAAAATAAGACAGGAGTGGTATAGAATAAGAAAAGTCTTTAAACACTTCATGGCACAGAGCTTCTACTGCTCCATAACAGAATAATTCTGCATTCCAGCCTTCTCTCAATGACACTCTATTTAATTAATTAGATATCTAAACCTTCTGAGATACAATATTTATATTGAAAACTTATTGGCACCTTTTGATTCACACTGTTATATGTGTTAAATATGGAATTCCCTAAAACAAGTTATGAACTTTATCTTAAAATTATACACTGAACACACTTCTCAAGACTAAAATTGTATTAAATATTTTAGGGATTGAGTCCTAATTTTGAATGATGCCTTGCAGCTACAGTCTTTTTTAGCCCATATGTGTTATTATCATCCAAAGTTAAAACCTTTTTGGGAAAATAATTTTTTTCATCTGTCGAATGGCCTCTGATTTAAATTCGTCCCAGATCCTCTTACCGCAGTGTCTCGAGATATACTGAATGGGCCTAGACTGTCTGGTGATGAACTTATCGGGATTGCCTACACTACATCGTCAATGCATTGACTAATCTGAACTCAGCTGTATGAATTCTAATACACCCTGAATAACTCAATGGGAAAACAATGCCTTGTATAAGCTAAAAGTACAGAAAAATTTAATTTTCTTTGTGTGGAACTGTGCAGAGCTTCTTTAGAATCTGGAAAGAAATTATTAATGTTGTTCAAAAGTAAGTCTGCTTGACTCCTTCCAACATTTCTGCTTAAGTCCTGCTATTGTAATCAGAATGAAGAAGAATAATATATTAAGCTTTTTGTTAGGAGTTAGCTCTGCATTGGGTCAAGGTGGTGTTCTAGTGTTGTTTAAGAATAGCAAAACTGTTTCTATGATTTTATTCTTTTTTTGATTGAAATTACTTTTTATATTTTTATAGCCATATGTGCTTAATTGTTGTAACACATTCTAAATAAATAAATTGTAATATATAAAAAAAGCCTGAAACATCTGTGTTTGTGTAAATTTAGAAAATGTGATAATTGAATTTATCAACTGCGCAATGTGTGACTGTTCGTTTCTGAATTTCAAATGGCACTGCTTCTTGGCACCTATTGAGAGAATTCATCAGTTAAACTCAGTCAATAAACATTAGAAATCAGCCATTATATCATCCATAAAATGAAATTTGGCAGACTCCTCTAACATACATTGTGCCACAGATGCAAGGCAAGTTGTTAGGCTATATTATGCTGGCAACCCAGTTACTCCTGTCATTTATGGGCAATTTGTAAGCTGGGTACCTCATTAATATGCAGAAGATTAATTTCTAAGCAGTTTATATTATACATAACATGTCATTATTTGAATACAATAAATGTACAAACTGCTTTTATGCTTGAATTTCAAGAGATAACCCTTACTTGACTTACTGTATACTACATTATTTTCCTTACTGTTCTGAAATGACACTTCATATTTACTTAACAAAGCAGCAGGCTTACCAGAAAGTCAGTATAACCAAAAACTTGTGGTCCCATATAAAACAAATGAGTTCTAAATAAAATACACTAACTTGAAATTATACATTGAAAATTTTTAATAATCTACCTATACTAATACCTTGATAACTGATTCTATCAGAAGCTATGGCAGAGTAACTATTCCAAAATTTAAATAAGTTAGATCTGGCAGTCTTTTTATGACATTTAATGCTGCCAACATACAGGAAGCCTTTTGAAACCAGATATAAATTGGTTAAGTTGTTCTAAGTTTGCTTTAGTTTAGTTTAACTTCTGTGTTGTGACAAAGACAACGCAAATCATGTCTCATACTACTGTTCATGCTAAGTATGCTTACTGAAATTTCACCAATGATCAACATGTAAAAATGAGTTATTATGGCAATACCAGCTAAAATAAAGTATTCCTATATGTTAAATAAATAGCATGTTATAAGAGGAATGAGTTATTCTTAACTGTAAAACCAGCAGCAGACTTTCAATCTAACTTGTGACCATAGAGCTCTGAAGCAAGCACCCATAAGAATTTGCTTTACTTTTTGCCCAATGACAACAAAGCAATTTTCCACATTTGACTAAACACCCGTCTGCTACATGAGTGGAGTGTTAGGGGTGCCACAAATGAATGTTCTAGATTACTAAAATACATTTCAAATAAAGGGTGCCTTTTTCCTCAAAATATTGGTTAAGGCCACTGCATAAGAGCAGTGACTGACTTATACCACTGCCATTGAGGAAAAATGCATTTGCTTAGTCATCACATTTGCCAGCAACCACTGTCTGACATTTATTGAAGACAACATTGTTTTTTGATGTAATGGATCATCAGTTTTGAATAGTGAAAAGGAAAGTGTAACCTTTGTAGCCTGGGTGATTGAGACTTCAGTTCTCTTTTGCCCTCATTTTGCCATAGCCTCACAACATTTTTTAAAAATCCTTTCTTTCCTTGAAAAAACAAATTAGACGTATCCGTTTAATAAGGTTCATCATTTTAGAGCAACATTCTCCCTGTCATTTACACCATTACTTTATCTAACCTGGTATGTTAATCCATGTAATGATTTGTGGATTTATTTTGTGCGGATGCTGCAGGGATTACCTTCAGGCCATCACATAAAGTCAGAAAATTAATAAATGGCTTAAAGACTTCAAGTCCATCTTTCCTAATCCAGTCCAGGTTTGTCTGTGTTTTCTATTATGATTTTTCACCTTTCTTACACATTTTCTTAGTTTGTCTCAGAGCCATGATTTCAATTGATTAATTAGTTTCTACTGGTGTCCTGTTCAAGAAATGGGTGCTGACATATACTCTGTGTTGCCAGACCTGGCATTGGCTTCCTGACACCTTCCGCTGGAATAAGAGAATTTGGAGCATGGGAGGATTTAAGTTTTAATACATTATATATTAACTTCTATGCAGACATATTTAATGGGGTTTCTGACATTTCCCTTGAATAATAAACACCTTTATTGTAGAAAAGGCATTCCTATAAATAAAATATACTAAAAACTCTCTATCTAGGAATCCATACCTGCCCAAGAAACATCACTGGCAAGGCAAAAGCCAAACCCAGATATGGTGCCAGTTTGAATTTATTATTATTAATAGCAGTAGCAGTAGTACTAGTAGTTTTACTTCTATTATTACTACCACATACTGTACCAGTCACAAATGACACACAAAATCAAAATCAAAGAAAACTACTTCAGGTGTCTTCCCTCATTCACTGTAACTCCCAAAGCTCCCTTATTCTTTCAGCATTTTGGGAACATCAGTATCCCTTTTTTGGTAGCTGTTCATTTGTTCTTCTTATCTAATATCAGAACTTTGGAAAACCAAAATGGTAGGTCCTAGACCCCCTGTCTGCAATCATTATGATTTACCCTACATCTGTGTATAGAAAAAAAAAGGGTTACATTGATAAGTCAATATAACACCCCGGCAGATTTTGTCTTTTATATACAGTAGTGCCCTCCATAATATTTTGGACAAAGACACATTTTTCCTTGAATTAGCCCTCTGCTCCATAGTTTAAAGGTACAAGTCATACAATTCAGGTAACATTAAATTTTCTTCAGCATATAGAAGGCATGCACAATTGGATTTAAATTGGGTGATTGGCTTGGCTGTTCAAAAATTTCCCATTTTTTAGCTTTGAAGAACTCTTGTGTTGTCTTAGCAATATGTTTGGGATCATCTTGTTGAATGTAGCACTGTCCAATGAGTTTGGAGACATTCAGAGGAAGATGAGCAGATGTTTCTATACACCTCAGAATTCATTGTGCTACTGCCATCAGCAGTTCCATCATTAATGAAGATAAGTGTGCCAGCCAATCCATAAGACCTCCACACCACTATGTTGTAACAGATGAGGAGGTACAGTATGGTTTTGCATCTTGGGCAGTTCCTTCTCATCTCCTCACTTTCCTCTTGCCATCACTCTAAAATAAGTTCCTCTTTGTCTTGTCTGTCCACTTTACCTTTAACCAGAATTCTGCAAGCTCTTTTAAGTAATTTTTCACAATCTGTAATCTGGACATCCTGTTTGTATGGCTAACTAGTGGTGTGCATCCTGCAGTGTTGCCTTTATTTCTGTTCATGAAGTCTTCTGCAGATAGTAGTCTCTGACACATACACATCTACCTCCTGAAGACTGATATGTATGTGCTGGGACTGGCATTTGAGGCTTTTTCTTTATCATAGTGAGAATTTTTCTGTCATCAGCAGTTTAGGTCTTCATTGGCCTACCAGTCCTTGTAAAATTATTGAGGTCATCAGTGCATTCTTTCGTGTTAATGACATTCCAAACAGTTGATTTAGGAATTCCTATGGTTTTAATGATGTCTTGAAATGTTTCATTCTGGTTTTTCAGCCTCATAATGGCTTTTTTGACTTTATTGGCACAGCTCTTGTCCTCATGTTGAACAATGGCAACTACACACTGTAAAGGGTAGAAGCAAGCTGGGGTATCTTATGGCTGCACTAATAAACCAATAAAACACACCTAAGCAATCACAAACATTTGTGACACCAATTGTCCCAAACATTATGATGCCCATGTATAAAAAATGTTGTTTCTACTTGCTGTGACCGAAATATATGCAAATACCCATAAATTAAAGTCTGCAATGTGCACTTTAATCACGTCTGCATTGTTTGATTTGTAATTCTAAACTGTTGAGCGGAGGGGAAAATCAAGTAAAAATATGTCTTTGTCCCAAACATTATGGAGGTCACTGTCATTTTCTTGTTAACCTTCACTAGTCTACCTTTTTTCTGCCCAATTTTAAGCCTCTCACACTCTCTGAGGTAACATCTAATTTTTTGTTCAAACTAAAGTCAGTTTCAAAAAGGATTATAAAATTGCTGTTATGAAAAAGTAGACAAGGAATAACATTTTTTATTTTCTGGAATTAGTAATCCTCAAGTACAATAAGGTATTCCTTTGACATCAGTTTTGCTGCTTAAGCTTTCTTGTTGCCACCTTTAGAAAAATCTTTTCATTGATGCTCTTACCTTTCGTCTGAAATAATAAATGTCTATAAGGGAGGGGAACACACATACAGACATAACTAAGTAAATTATACATAGTTATTATTATTACTAAATTAACAGGAGTGACTGAAAAGGAAAATATGAGCAATAAATCTGCCCTGCCTGGGATTCTGCGATTAGATTTCCCTAAATAACTAAATGGGATGCAAACTCCTTTCATCTGCTAATCCTTGCAAATGTATTTACATAGATATTTTATTCTTTCTAGTGCGTATGTGTGTCATTTATCATGTTTTCTTTAATATTAATGAGCAGAAGTTGAAAAGTATCTTGCCTTACTGGAAGCTCATTAGACATTTAAGCTGTCACTGGGATTGCTTTTTCTCTCGACTGCTCTAGTGAAGTAAAATCCATACTGAGCTCAAAGCAAGATTGCTTCTAATGTCAGTCATTCTATCATCAGCATGTGCGATCAGCTGAAGTCACGTGCAAAGAAAATATTTCTGCAGCCTGCTTATAGGCAAACAGCAAGAGAGTAGAATTAAATATTATTCTAATGAAAAATGAAGCCCCTTTGGCTGACTGGTCATGTTTCACCTGCGACTGACATGGCTGTCAGTAATAAAGATAAGGCATCACACCAGCACGCAATATGGACTTCATCCCATCAGCAGGGTGTCTGTAATGGATTACTGCTCAGATGTCACCATTGAAAATGCAGCACTTCCTAAGTTTCTCTTTCAATGATTCTGAATGAATATCACAAACTACCAAGGAGCTGTATAAGGGGTACATGAATAAGCATTTTTCTTCAGATTTGAATGTTGCAATCTCTTTTGGTGTCATAACTGAACAATTTCAGAATTTATTGTAGCCTTTTCCACATATGTGCTTTATGATTTTCAAATATTCTCACTTGACTGTAACAATGTAAATATACATACAACTACATATGACTTGCATCCAAGTGTTTTCAAAAATAATAATAAATAGCCATCTTTACTGTAATTGACAACCTGATGATCAATTTTATCTGGACATTTTTGTTTGTATTATGAATGTCTGCATATTTCCATTTTTTACATAAAAATTTGGAGAGCCCACCAACACCTCTAATTGTTTCAGTTAATGGGTCTATACTTTAGCCTCTATCACAGTTTGCAGACATCTTCTTATTATTTGTCCAACATGCTTAATGGACTCTGCTATACTAAGAAACAGTATATTTCTACATATGCCGGGTGTTTATTAGTTGCTGTTGATGTCGATTCACTATATAATAGTACGTCACAAGTTATAGCCATAATATCCTGGAGTATGATGTTACATATTGTAAAAGAGAGCGCTATATAGCGCCCGACCCGGCACAGAACGACACAGAGGCACTATAAAACACAAGGGCTTTATTTGCTTCTTCACCCGTGGGCGCACGTCTTCCCCGTGGCCCACAGGTAATACACAGTCTCAAAAGCACCTCTTTCTCCACCACACAATAACTCACTCTTTCTCTCCCACCACTCCACCACAAGCTTCGTCCTCCTTCCTCCCAACTCTGGCTCTCGAGTGATGGTGGCTGGCCCTTTTTATACCCCACCCAGAAGCGTTCCAGGTGCTTGGCCACCTGGTCCTAATTGCCCTTCCGGGTGGGGCTGAAGATATGACCAGCCAGGCTGCTGACGCCATGCAGCTCCCCCTGGCGGCCATCCAAGCCCCCAACCAGGCTGTGGAGGACTCCATGTCCCATGGAGCCATGCGCCAGGCTGGGGAATCATCATCCGCCAGGGAGGCTGCCACCAAGCGTCCCGGGGGAGGTATTGAGCTGCCCGTGGTGGCTCCCCCGGAACAGATGCAGCAGAGGCGTCCCTACCGGGCATGGAACCCGGCTGTCCTTTACAATATCCATTCCGATTTTCACTTTATATCTTACTAATATTTCTTTAAAATGGAGTGACGTTTCTTTGAAGCAATTATTCTTTTGACAGTTTGTGCATAGTTTGTGCATAGGGGGCAGCTTATGGACTCTGGTGATAGTACTTACCTGCCGCTCCAGGGGTTGGCACTGTATTCTAATGCCTTTTCTCTTCCTCCCTCTGCAGACTGAATGATTGACAGTGGTACCATCTCTGATGTCACTTCCGGTATCCATCTGCCTGGATCCGCCTCTACTTGCCAAAAGGACTTATAACCAGAAGTTCAGCTATTTTGAAAACTGTTCATGTTGGAGTTCTAGGCTGAAAAGTCATTGTCACTTGTATTGCTTGTTTTCTTTTGCATTGCTGCATTACAGTTATATGGGATCACCAAGGTGGTGCCCCAACTCTTTCTTGTGGCTTGTCTATTCTCTCACAAAGGATAGCAGTGGGAGAAAATTTTTGTGCAATTATAGCCAACATTTATGTATTTCTTCTTGTGTTAATTAATTAATTGTGTAATTAATAACCTGTATGTATCTCAACTCTTTACACATTAATCAAGCACCAGTTTATTTCTCGTAATTACAGTAAAAAGGTAATCATATAATCATACAAGAGCTTTACTTGTGGTCAGGAATAATTCTGTTGTACCTAGCCAAAAGGATTCCACTAACTAACTTGTCTATAAATGCAAGAGCTCTATTGATTCCACTCACTTTATTAGAATAGCAAAAAATTCAAGAAATTCCCTTCTTCACTTTCTCATGTAGCCCTAACGTCAAAGACTTTGTGGTGGTCTACCTACTAGGTACAGTTCTACAGCTGGTACTCTTAGATGTCAGTAAATTAGATAGCTTTCCATGTTTGCAATGCAGATATTGTGCTAATGCTTTTAATGGTGATAACCTGATTATTAACACTTTCCCTGTAAAATTAAGACACTGTTTTGATGGTGATACCAGAGGTGTAATGCATGTGTTATTTTATTCTTTGTCCATTATTTTATATTTTATATGGTTAAAAAATAAAAGCAACATTCAATATCCAGGCATCTTATTAATAAACAATATCCAGAGTGTTGTAACAAGTTCACAGGTAAATTACAAACTTTACAAAATACAAAATCTAATATGATAACAGATTCTATCCATCCATTGATTCCAAGGCCCCCAGTATCACAGACATCTTTCCAAAGGCAGAAAAACAGTTTGGCAGCAAAATAGTGATACCAGGACACCAAGTTGAGTAACAGAATAGAAGAGGGTTAATAATCTTTCGTAATTATTGTATTACTTATATTTTTATACAAAGCACTAACAAGCAGAGAGTTGCAATATGCACAGCTAATCAGCAGCTATAGGCAGTGTATACTTGATACAAAAACCAAGAACAACGGGGCACTTCTTATATTAGCGGGTAGATCATTCCACAGCTTTGGGGACTATAGTTAAACCTCCCACTTTTATTTTATAAATCTTTGCAATCTTTAGTAGACCAGTATCTTGAGTTGTTAATGTGGACTGGTTTGTGACTAATCATCAGTTCAGATAGGTAAGCAGGGTTTTAGCCATTTAAGGATTTATATGCAAGCGAGAGGATTTTGAAATCAGCCCTAAGTTTAAATGGAAGATAGTATAATGACTTAAGAACAGTTATGTGGTTGAACTTTTTTTTTTTTTGAGTTATGTGGTTGAACTTTTTACTTCTTGTAATGATTCTTGTAGGAGCATTGGAATTAGCTGAAAGCTGCCTATAGAACAGTGCTAACAACTGGTTGTGGCCAGAAGATAGTAATGACAGGTTTTCCAGACAGCCAAGAAAAGTTTAGGGCATAGACCATGTCATCCCTTTTATTATCTGCAGACAACAAAATTAAAAAATGAAACAGAATTAACTTTCTATGGCATGTGCCCCATAAATGGGGCTTTGATAAACACGGATCGTAAAGCAGTTGCTTCTAGGAGTGATTTTATTTGGCAGTTCACTCTAGCCAGTCAATGAAGCCTCCATCCGGGATGCCTGGGGTTTTATGGTGGCTGGACTAGAAAGCAAGTGATCAAATGGCTTCAGTGGGTGGCTTCTCAGTGCTGTTGGTGAAGAAAGAGTAGCATTGCACACTCTCGTCAAAGTGGATTACTACATACCTTGAATGAGCTTGTGAGGATGTCCTCTGATAAATATGCATGACATGGCCCCTGACTTATCTCAAACCATACAGTACAAGCAGACCTAGCCATGAGGTTGTGGGTCCAGGAGAGGGCATCAACATTGGTGTGGAGGGCCCCGCAGAGGGGCAGCACATTAAACTTGTATGGCTGGAGACTCAGGAACCAGCAGGTTGTCTGAGGGTTTGAATCCTGGTGGGAACCAAGCTACTACAAGGGGGCATGGTTTGTTACAAGGGTGAATTCCCAGCCCAGGAGTTAGTATCAAAGCTGCATGATGGCTCATTTAATAGCAAGGCACTCTCACTCAATCACCACTTACCTCCCGGTCCAGCAGTTTCCTGCTGATGTGCATCATGGAGTGTTCCCCTCCGTCGATGACTTGCCACCAAGGCCAGTGTCTGTGGTGTTGGTCTGGCGGAGAAAGGGAAGACAGAAAGTGGCGTCCAGCATTGGGGTCCACACCACTGTGTCAGTTCAAAGAGAAATGAGGTACAAATCTATGATAGTATTCCGCTAACCTTAAAAAAGCTTGTACCTGCCTCTTCATTTGTGGCCATATTTCATATTTATCCTTGGTCATCCTGAAATAGCATTTTTGGGGGATGATCCGTTGACCTGCGTGCTTATGGTGCTGGAATAGATGATGATGTCATCAAGGTAGGCAGCACTGCAGGCATTGTGGGTTTGGAACAGTCTGTCCACCAGATGCTGGATGCAGAAAGGTCACTGGGACCCTCTGAAGGGATACTGGGACCTCCAAAGAGGGAACTGGCTGACAGGTCAGGAATATCTCAGCCAAACTTCTGCTCCATCATGCCCACACTGCTGGAAGCCATTACCTAACTGATAAATACTACATTCATTTTCCACATGGTGTCACAGGCCAACATAAAAAGGCAATTTGCAGCAGTGTCTGGTTTTTATAACATAATCATGGCAATTGAATGTGTTCATATTGCAGTAACAACAGCTACATAGACTGAAGCTGCTTTTGTTAAGCATTTACATTCCAATAACTTACAAGCCATCTGTTCTGCTAAAATGAGACTGACAGGTCATGACTCATTGGCTTGTGTCAACTTATGATTAATTTATTTTTAGGCAATGTAGTGTTGGCAGATGACTCGCTGAAGGTATTGTATGTGATGGCTGGCTTGTTGGTAAGGTAATTGGCTGAACTCTCAGTGTTTCATATAGCTGTACTATTCACTGTAACAGCATGCCATATGGTAGTGGGTACCCACTCAGACGCTGATTCCTTACTACTTTCCTGACCCCACGGTGAAGAGGAGAGGTGCTGTGAGGAGCGTCATAGAACATCTCGAATGCAGGTAGCGGTGTCTGGATGCATCAGGTAGGAGGCTGCTCTACCAGTTAATGAAGCTGAAGCCCTTATGACTACATATACTGCATATGAGATTGTTTAGCATAGTCCATATACGGTTGTTTCAGGTATGTTTACATCTGCACATTTACAAGATGATTGTGATTGCATACAAATTGTAAGTGTACACTGGTATTTATAAATTAGATTTTTTTTCTTTTGGTGTATGCAGTTTCCTGTTTTTTTTCACGTATGCATGCCTTCACATTTGTATCCACATAAAATTTTTTAACTAAAGACCATTATTATAAATTATATATAAGATATGTACAGGACTACAAGCTCCAATACCCGTTTACTACAGTGATGGATTCTAATGGTTCTCTTAAGGTGTGAAGGTATATTTTCCTGGCCATGTGTAAGTTCACTGACCACCCCAAAAAAGGCAAGAAAAATATAAATAATTAAGTAAATAAAAATAATGTGCATCTTGATCAGTTTGACTTTATGGTGAAGTAATTTTATCCACTTCTTTCCCTTCTACAAGCAAAAGTCATTAATAAATGGCTATATGGGGAATAAAAGTAGATTTAAACTGGTTTTTTTTCTGTTTCCTTCTGATTATTATTCTATAATAACTCATGATTTGCATGTTAGCTTAATTGGGGAATCTAAACGAGTCTGGCAGGAGTGGGAGGGGGTCCTGTGGTGAGCTGATGCCATGTTGATTCCTGCCTTTTGCCAAATGGTCCTGGGATAAGCTCCAGTACCACATGATCCTGAACTGCATTAAGCAGGTGTGATAATGTTACAGTAAATTTGCAAAATGTACACAACATGCTAAATGGATTAAACAAAAGCTTAAAAGGCCAGTGTTTCTGATCCTTCATTGCTGTACATCCTGTTTTGATTTTCTGCATAGCTGTTCCAAAAAATATATGCCATTACATCAGAAGATAAAGAGAATGCTGCTCAGTAGGGATCTTACAAAAGCAGATCAAGAGCATGCTGCTACTTTCTATCTGAATGTTGTGTTTTCAATAATGAATTAAAACAGCCTTACCTCATAGCATTCAGGCACTAAATTAATTATGATCTACAACTCTCTGTCTCTCTAATACCAACACAGCCCTCAAGGCGCTCTGCGGGCAGAATTAAAGAGAAAAAAGCGGAAAGGTGTTAATAGCAGGAAATCCTTACCTTAAAGATTGCATGAGATTTTGAGCATACATATCTAACATTTTTTAGCATACTACTTAGTGTTTTGTAGAATATTTAATAGAAAATAATCTGAAAAAAACTGAGGAATGTGGATTGAATTTCATGATTGAGAAACCCTTATTTTTAATTGATGGGAAAAGATTACTGGGCCCATGTAATACCAAAAGTAGCATTAAGTAAGAGGAAATTACAATGTGAAAGACAAAGACACTGTCCAGTCATACACATAATGGTGACAGAGAGTAAGCCATGTTAAGTTTTTATGACATGCATCATAATAAGATTTTTTGATTAATTATATTTATAATATTTGATATCATCTACTAGAAACAAATAAATAACAAATAAATAAAAACCTACATTTTTATTATCTTGTTAAAATCTTCTTAACAAACTAGGTGGAAGAGCAGACAATGTCAGTCATTTTCTAACCAGCTTAGTGCTGAACAGGATTGTAGGGGGTGTTGGAGCCTATCCCAGCTAGCACAGGGCACAAGGCAGGAACAAACACTGGACAAGGTGCCAGGCCATTACAAGGTGAACATGCACACACTAGGGCCAATTTAGTATCGCCAGTCCACCTAACCTGCATGTCTTTGGACTGTGAGGGGAAACTGGAACACCCAAAGGGAACCCACCCAGACACAGAGAGAGCATGCAAACTCCATGCACAGAGGACCCAGGATGTAAACCCTAGTCTCCTTACTGTGAGGCAGCAGTGGTACCTCTGCACCACCATGCCATCCACAGACAAAATTTGTTACAGAGGGATGTGGACAGCGTGAAGTCTTGGGAAAATTTGTGGGCAATTAAATTTAATGTAGGTAAATATAAAGTATTATATGTAGGAAATAGAAGTGTTAGATTTGAATATGCAGTGTGAGGCCTGAAACTTGATGGTACACCTTATGAGGATCTAGGAGTCCTGGTGGGCTCGTCACTAATAAAGTATCTATCTATCTATCTATCTATCTATCTATCTATCTATCTATCTATCTATCTATCTATCTATCTATCTATCTATCTATCTATCTATCTATCTATCTATCTATCTATCTATCTATCTATCTATCTATCTATCTATCTATCTATCTATCTATCTATCTATCTATCTATCTATCTACATCAAACAGTATACAGCAGCGATTAGGAAGCCAATAGGATATTAGGTTGTATAGCACGATGTGTAGAGTAAAAGTTAAGAGAAGTTATACTTAAGAGATACAATGCATTAGTGAGGCATCACCTGGAGTAATGTGTATAGTTTTCGTCTCCATATTACAAAAAAGGTTATAGCAGCACTAGGGAAAGTTTACAGAATGATGACTAGGCTTATTCCAGGATTAAGAGGTATGAGTTATAAGAAGAGAGTGAAGGAGTTGAACATCTTCAGTTTAAGTAAACAGGGATTAAGAGGTGTCATGAATGAAGTATTTAAAATTATAAAATGAATTAGTGCAGTGGGTCTCAACTATTACTTTAAAATAAATTCTGCAACAAGAAAATGGGGACATGTTTGGAAACTTGTTAAGGGTAGATTATGCAGAAACATTACAAAGTTTTTCTTCCTGCAAAGAATCATAGAGACATGGAATAAAATACCAAGTATTTGTGGTAGAAAGTAGGACTTTAGGGAACTTCAGATCTTGAATTGATATTATTTTAGACAATCGACATAAATAGGATGGACAAGCTTGTTGAGCTAAACTGCCTGTTTTTATCACACTTGTTTGAATGTTCTAACCTAACTGCATCCACTGATTCTGTGGACTGTTGTTCACGTCATAACTACTTTAACCTGGCCATGTGAGAAGGTTTCATTTGTCAGTTGTTGCTGTTAAGTAGATTGACCCAATGTGTTCTTTAACAAACTGGTTTACTGTGGAAATTGTGAAAAGGAACAGACTCTTCAATAGTTGCTTTAGGTAGAATGCACACTTCGAGCAAAATTTTTAGAGCCTAGAAAACAATATACAGTACTGCGCAAAAGTTTTAGGCAGGTATGAAAAAATGCTGTAAACAAAGAATGCCTTCAGAAATATAAATAATGATTGTTTATTGTTATCAATTTACAAAATGCAAAGTGAGCAAACAAAAGAAAAATCTAAATCAAATCAATATTTGGTGTTACTACCTTTTGCCTTCAAACCAGCATCAGTTCTTATAGGTACACTTGCACAAAGTCAGGGATTTTGTAGGATTATAGTCAGGTGTATGATCAACCATATATACCAAAAAGGTGCTAATGATCATCAGTGTCACACGTAGGTTGACACAGTCATTAACTGAAACAGAAACAGCTGTGTAGGAGGCTTAAAACTGGGTGAGGAACAGCCAAACTCTGCTACCAAGGTGAGGTTGTGGAAGACAGTTTCATGTCATGGCAAGATTGAGCACAGCAACAAGACACAAGGTAGTTATACTGCATCAGCAAGGTCTCTCCCAGACAAAGATTTCAAAGCAGACTGGGGTTTCAAGATGTGCTGTTCAAGCTCTTTTGAAGAAGCACAAAGAAACGGGCAACATTGAGGATCGTAGATGCAGTGGTCGGCCAAGGAAACTTTGTGCAGCAGATGAAAGACACATCAAGCTTATTACCCTTCGAAACTGGAAGATGTCCAGCAGTGCCATCAGCTCAGAACTGGCAGAAACCAGTGGAACCGAGGTACATCCATCTACTGTCCGGAGCAGTCTGGCCAGAAGTGATCTTCATGGAAGAGTTGCAGCCAAAAAGCCATACCTCCGACGTGGAAACAAGGTCAAGCGACTCAAGTATGCACGAAAACATAGAAACTGGGGTGGAGAAAATGGCAGCAGGTGCTCTGGACTGATGAGTAAATATTTGGCTGTAGCAGAAGGCAGTTTGTTCGTCGAAGGACTGGACAGCGGTACAATAATGAGTATCTGCAGGCAACAGTGAAGCATGGTGGAGGTTCCTTGAACGTTTGGGGCTGCATTTCTGCAAATGGAGTTGGAGATTTGGTCAGGATTAATGTTGAGAAATACAGGCAGATACTTATCCATCATGCAATACTATCAGGGAGGCATATGATTGGCCCCAAATTTATTCTGCAGCAGGACAACGACACCAAACATACAGCCAAAGTCATTAAGAACTATCTTCAGTGTAAAGAAGAACAAGAAGTCCTGGAAGTGATGGCATGGCCCCCACAGAGCCCTGATCTCAACATCATCGAGTGTGTCTGGGATTACATGAAGAGACAGAAGGATGTGAGGAAGCCTACATCCACAGAAGATCTGTGGTTAGTTCTCCAAGATGTTTGGAACAACCTACCAGCCGAATTTCTTCAAAAACTGTGTGCAAGTGTACCTAGAAGAATTGATGCTGTTTTGAAGGCAAAGGGTGGTCACACCAAATATTGATTTGATTTAGATTTCTCTTTTGTTCATTCACTGCATTTTGTTGATTGATGAAAATAAAAGATTAACACTTCCATTTTTGAAAGCATTCTTTGTTTACAGCATTTTTTCACACCTGCCTAAAACTTTTGCACAGTACTGTATGTATATATATATATATATATATGTTTTATTCAAACTTAATCCAATAGAGACTCAACAAGTAGCATGACACCAGTTACTGTTCAAGGAGAAGAAGTATGCCTCACAAAGAGAAGAATGAACTCCCACACTTGGGAAATCGTACACTGATGCAGCATGTCTGTTTTCCAGAGTGAGCTGCAGTTCAAAAAAGAGTCTGTACAGGCAGTGCCTTTCCAATCATTCAACTTTAAAATAGATACATTTGAAAAATAATTACAATGAGTAGTAGAAAAGTGTTTACTAAAACATGAAATATAGCTAAGGCTGAAAATGTTCAAATAGCCCTTACAGCAAATTTTATGTTGATTGGTAATAGTACATATGTGGCCTGGCCTGCACTGCGCACCAGCCACTTCACGTCTCTCCCTGAAGAGGGAGGCTGAACGTACCCCAAGAAGACGCCTCCTCTTTGCTCGATTAGCTGCTGGCTTGCTGCTGCTGCCATGCCGCGTGATCTGCATCTTGCATGGCGCTTCGAACATTTAAAAGTCTGTACTGCAGCTGTCCTACTCTTTGCCTTTTATTTCCGGCCCCAGGCGTGGTTAAATCTTTTGGCACAAAGTCTGGTCTTGCAGGACGTAAGTTCTTGATATTTTTTAGTTTATAATTTAAAAACGAAATAAGAATCTGAAAATCTAACAACATCACATTAAAGTCTGATAAATTCTGAAAAGAATGATACCAAACACATACATGTAGGTTTTAAAATAAGCCTGATTTAGAGTGTGACAAAAAACGTGACATAAAAATGTCACATAAAATCATTGCACTTTTAGGCTTAGGATATACAGTATATATATATATATATATATTTTTTTTTTTGGTAAATGTGTCCGGTAAATAAATCGCTGCAGTACCAGTGGTCTTCACATTGTTTGCAGGGAGTTTTACCTCTCAGACTGAAAGCAGCAACCAGTGGCTGAAGTGAAAAAAATAAAGAGGTCTTTCAGCTTCTTCATCTAACCAGGGGTGGGCTGGGGGTTCCCTTGTATATATACTTAAGCTGAGAGATGGATAGGTATTTGACTTGGAAACTCAGTCATTTTTTTCTCTAACTGTCACAGATTTCTTTTGAGTTTGAAGTATTACTGCAAACTTAAGTGCTTATCAGCAAATTCACAAAATACCAGATTTTATACATTTTGGAACATATTGTAGTTAAAGGATAAGTTTGGTATTTTTCAAATTGAAGGTATTTCTTCAGAAACATGGTATGTATATGCATTTGCCACGTGAAATTGTGTATAATATTAAGTGTTTTCTATAAAATAAAAAAAAAAATACATAACCAGCTCTGGTGTTTTTAATGGAATCTTATGGGCTATGGAATGCACAGAAAACAAAAACCTAAAAGCTTCCATCCATCCATTATCCAACCCGCTGAATCCAAACACAGGGTCACGGAGGTCTGCTGGAGCCAATCCCAGCCAACAAGGCAGGAACCAATCCCGGGCAGGGTGCCAACCCACTGCAGGACACACACAAACACACCAAGCACACACTAGGGCCAATTTAGAATCGCCAATCCACCTCACCTGCATATCTTTAGACTGTGGGAGGAAACCCACGCAGACACGAGGAGAACATGTAAACTCCACGCAGGGAGGACCCGGGAAGTGAACCCAGGTCCCCATGTCTCCCAACTGCAAGGCAGCAGCGCTACCCACTGCGCCACCCCCTAAAGGTTTTTTGTCCTAAAATGTCCTTTTTGGTCTTATAAAAGTATCAGTACCTTCCATGTTTGTGACAACAAAGGGGATCTGGAAATAATAATTTAATTGCTTATTCTCAATACTACTTTTCTCAAGGTAAATACATATTTTCTACGTGTTTGTGTGACAGAAGTGGCCTTCCTTGGGAGGTGTTTTTGACACAGATACAGAAGTAAATCAAGACAATACCAAGCACATGGCATGAATATTTTACTGTGACTTTGTCTTTCGAGAGGAAACTGAACCCCTATTTGCTGTAGAATATCAAAATTAGCAGGTCCACCACTGGTGCCCTTTTGCTTTTCACAGATGAGAGCAAGTTCACCCTGAACACATGTGACAGACGTGAAAGTGTCTGGAGAAGCCGTGGAGAACGTTATGCTGTCTGTAACATCGTTCAGCAAGACCGGTTTGGTGGTGGGTCAGTGATAGTCTGGGGAGGCATGTCCATGGAGGGGCACACAGACCTCTACAGGCTAGACAACTGCACCTTGACTGCCATTAGATATTGGGATGAAATCCTTGGACCCATTGTCAGACCCTATGCTGGTGCAGTTGGTCCTGGATTCTTCCTGGTTCACAACAATGCCCGGCCTCATGTGGTAAGAGTATGCAGGCAGTTCCTGGAGGATAAAGGAATTAATACCACTGACTAGCCTCCACGGTTGCCCGACCTAAATCCAATAGAATACCTCTGGGACATTATGTTTCGGTCCATCCGATGTTGCCAGGTTGCTCCTCAGACTGTCAAGGAGCTCAGTGATGCCCTGGTCCAGATCTGGGAGGAGATCTCCCAGGACACCATCTGTCGTCTCATTTGGAGATTGCCCCAATGTTGTCAGGCATGAATACAAGCACATGGGGGCCATACAAACTACTGAGTACAATTTGTAGTTGCTGTTAGTGTGTAAAGTGTTCCTTTAATTTTTTTGAGCAGTTTATATCTTTACATTTTTATATATTTTAAATATATGCAAATTTATATAAAACACTTAACTTTAGAGCAAAATTTTGCATGGCGAATGCATATATACCAAGTTTGTGTAGAAATAACTTTGACTTGAAACTTATTCTTTAACCTGTTAACAGAGACAATAAAAAGAGTACCACAAAAGTTTCCGGATTGATTTCTTTTTTAAATACAAAACAAAAGGTTTGAACAGTGTTTATTAAATAAGGTAACCTTTTTCTTCTAAGAAGAATATGTCAAGACTGAAAGTAAAAGTAATGTTAAGACACACCAACAGATTTGACTCACAGCAGCAGGAATGTGCTCAGGTTGTACTGGATGCTTTCTACTCCTATTATGTCTACATATTCTTCAATTGTCATGCATTGTGAGTAGTGATTGCAAAAGTCTGGAGTACAAGCAGACAAAATGAGTTTCCTACTGCGTACAGGGTTGCTGGCTTTATTGTGTGTGCCTGGAAGGATGCTGAAATGGAGCAATTGCTCCTTTGGATTGACAGATTCCAGATGAGGTGCTATAGATATCCAATAAAGATACTCACTGGCTGACTAACAATTAAGACATTATTTGGCAGAGATGAATGAGGGGAGACCTAAAGCCACCTGGAACAACCTGGTGGGATAATATATCTAAGGTGGCCCACAAGCACCTGAGAATTCCAACTGAAGTTAAAATGTTTCTGATTTTAAGCAACAGCTCAGTTTGTTACCACTGTGACGTTTATTATAAAAAGCAGGTAAAACCCATAGGAGTGAAAAATAAAATAAATCTCCTTAATATCTTTTTGGTTTCTCTTCAACAACGAGATCATAAAGAAATAAAATAGAGACATTTTATTTTGCCTCATGTTTCTGATTTTTCTCCTGAGAAAAAAAATACCTTGGTATTCTTACAAGTGTTTCCTCTTGAGATTCAGCAGAAATCTCAGCAAAGTCAAACATCGGGCTCAGAATTTCCAAGTAGTGTCTTGACATCTTTTTAGCAGTTTGAAAATATCTGCATTGTGTGTTCAGTAATATATGGTGACATGTATGGGCACTTGTTTGTGATAATAAAACACTTTACTGTAATTACACAATTTTAGTCATTACTTCTGAATAATACTATTAATTGCTCTAATTGATATTGTTGTGCTCCAATTAGATTATTCTCATTCCAGAAGAAACGGCAGGCAGTGTGGCACAGTGGTTAAGACTTTGGTCTTTGGAGGTTATAGATTGAAATCCCACTACTGACACTCTGTGACCATGAGAGGTCACTTCATTTGTCTGTTCTCCAATTGTAAACAGAAAGGAAATGTAACCAATCATATTTCAAATCTTGTAAGTTATCTTGAATAAAGGCGTCAGTCCAAGAATTAGTAAAAACTATGAAGTCCTGAAAGAGAATAAAACAAAAGTAGAAAGAGACCTCCCAAAATATAATATGCTTTTCAAACCAAATTCACCATTTTGACTCATTTTACATCAGTTGTATTACATGTCTTGTTTTTGTCTGAAGCAATTTCTCCTAAGGAATTTTAGGAAAAACATCTGTGACAAAGTTGATTCTTAAATGAAGCATAAATGAGAATCTCTTTTAGGTTTCATGAGCAATCAAAGATCAACCATTGAGCTGTAAAATTTTCAGATGGGAAAATAAGAAACACTATGCACATTTGATTTGCAAGATATTTAAATATCAACGTCAACCTCACGACAATATTTAGGCACTGCATTCTAGTGGTTTTAGTGGATGCCACAGCCCAAGTCACTACGTAACTTTGAATAAGTCACTCAACCTCACTATCATACAAATGTAGAAATATCAAGCAATTTCCCTACACATAAACATTTTAAATACCTTGGATTAAAGTGCATTAAACAATCACCTAAATGAATAACTGTAAATATAAAATCATTTAAACTTGAATCTGGGTTATAGTGGCAGAAAAAAACTAATGCACCCTACCAAGATTAATATGACAAATTATCTGTGATATTTTTTTGTGACCATGGGAAAAAATCAATTCTGTTCTGGCCTTCAGAGCAAATGTGAAAGATGAAGATTTGCTGTAGGTGACTTTGTAACTGTGGCCAATTCATTGTTTTCACTGTAGGGTCAATAAAACATTTTGTTATTTCTTTGGCTATGAAAGGTACCTTATGAATGGAGCCATGTCCTTATCTTTCAGAGTGCTGCTTAGATTGAGAGCGCCACCTCTTGCTGAAGTCAGTCTGTTAATTAAAGATGGTGCCAGAAAACATTGATTCTTGAACACATGCCCCATCTATAACATCTTGGAGAGTAAATCTGATAAAGCTGATTTACTTCTGCTTGGAAGTTCAGAAGATTCTTCATCAACTGCTAAACTATGACTTCTGATGGTCACTGAATGTAACAAATAACCATAACACTGTGGCATGCCTGCCTTTCCTGTGATCGATATACAGAATGTTTAAATTGAGAAAAGAATGGATGGAGTTTAAGTAGCTGTGTTTGCATAGTGTATATGTATAAATAATAAGAGAAGCATTTTAATAAACTAACTTTTGCATTCTGAATTTCCTCATTAGTTAAGCAGCCTTTTATAAAAGCACATATTTGTATGATGTCCTCTGAAAGGATAGAACAAATGAACAGCTGTCAGGCCTGATGTAATTTACAGCTAAGCGGTAGATTCAGTAAATCAGACCTGCTTTCTGTGTTGACAGCTGGCAGGGAAATGGTGTAGCAGGTAACACAGATGGTTTGCAGGAGATGTTTACCTCAAGCTCCCATGAATGTACAGTGCCTGGAAAAAGTATTCACCACCTTGCAAATTTTTACGTTTATTATAATTCAAAATTGAGTCAGTGGATTTCTATAATGTCAAAATGAACACAGATCTCTCCAAAGTAGTTTAAATTAGTTACAAATATGAAACACAAAATAACTGTTCACATAAGTTTTCACACACTTTAATTCTGCATCAGGTATTGTTGTATTAATTTGGCCTACAGACAAGCATTGCCACAGCATGATGCTGCCACTACCATCCTTCGAGTGGGAATGCCATGTTTTAGATAATGTGCAGTATTCAAATGCAGCATTTAGTCTGATGGCTGAAAAGCTCAATTTTGATCATATCAGACCAAAGAACCTTCTTCCTGCTTACTTCAGAGTCTCCCATGTACCTTCTGACAAATTCTGGCCAAGATATCATTTTTTTTTTAAAGAATGGCTTTCTCTTTGCCACTGTCCCAAAATCCATGGAAATATTATAATTGAGACAAGCTGGAAACAATTAGAAATTTAGAATCATTAGTCTCACCATATGAAGATTTAAAGAGATTTTTGACAGGAAACCGTAATAGAGACATCACTGTTTAAAAATGCTCACATTGTGAAAATATAAGCCACGTTGTTTAATGAACAATGAGCAATATCTCAGATTTCTGACATTAAAATAACAGCCCCACATTGAAGAAAAGATGAATGCCCACTTTTCGCTATTACACCCCTGTTACAGTAATGCACTATTTCCATGACCTACTTCTGTGAAGGTGATATAGAGTATTACAACTCTGATTTTCATACCCTTGTCCTGTGGGATCATTGCAGTAGAATGTCTTTGGCTTAACTGTGTTTGTAATCACAGGCCAGTTCCCGTTTTAAATAGCCTCTCATTGTTTAAATACTGCATATGGAAGTCGATGACAACTATCGATCCGGAGAGTTAGAAATATACTGAAGCTACTGATGAATGCTGAAATGAGTCATGGCTTTTATTAAACAAAAATTTTGTATTCTTATATTAATTCACCTATTTTTAAGCTTGTCAAACAACAATTGTTATTGCTACTGCTCAAACTGCTCAAAAAAAATTAAAGGAACTATTTGAAAACACATCAGATTTCAATGGGAAAAAAATCCTGCTGGATATCTATACTGATATGAACTGGGTAATATGTTAGGAATGAAAGGATGCCACATTGTTGGATGGAAATGAATTATCAACTTACAGAGAGCTGAATTCAAAGACACCCCGAAAATCAAAGCGAAAAAATGATGCGGCAGGCTAGTCCATTTTGCCGAAATTTCATTGCAGCAACTCAAAATCGTACTCAGTAGTTTGTATGGACCCCACGTGCTTGTATGCATGACTGACAACGTCAGGGCCTAATGAGATGACCCTCCTCCCAGAACTGGACCAGGGCATCACGGCGCTCCTGGACAGTCTGAGGTGCAACCTTGTGGAATCAGATGGACCGAAACATTACGTCCCAGAGGTGTTTTATTGGATTTAGGTCAAGTGAGCATGGGGTCGAGTCAATGGTATTAATTCCTTCATCCTCCAGGAACTGCCTGCATACTCTCGTCACATGAGGCCAGGCATTGTCATGCACCAGGAAGAACCCAAGACCCACTGCACCAGCATAGGGTCTGACAATGGGTCCAAGGATTTCATCCCAATACCTAATGGCAGTCAAGGTGCCGTTGTCTAGCCTGTAGAGGTCTGTGCATCCCTCCATGGATATGCCTCTCCAGACTATCACTGACCCACCACCAAACCGGTCATGCTGAACGAGGTTACAGGCAGCATAATGTTCTCCATGGCTTCTCCAGACCTTTTCACGTCTGTCACAAGTGCTCAGGGTGAACCTGCTCTCATCTGTGAAAGCACAGGGAGCCAGTGGTGGACCTGCCAATTCTGGTATTCTATGGCAAATGCTAATCGAGCTTTACGGTGCTGGGCAGTGAGCACAGGGCCCACTAGAGGATGTCGGGCCCTCAGGCCACCCTCATGAAGTCTGTTTCTGATTGTTTGGTCAGAGACTTTCACACTAGTGGCCTGCTGGAGGTCATTTTGTAGGGCTCTGGCAGTGCTCATCCAGTTTCTCCTTGCCCAAAGATGCAGATACCAGTCCTGCTGATGGGTTAAGGAACTTCTATGACCTGTCCAGCTCTCCTAGAGTAACTGCCTGTCTCCTGGAATCTCCTCCATGCCTTTGAGACTGTGCTGGGAGACACAGCAAACCTTCTGGTAATGGCACGTATTGATGTGCCATCATGGAGAAGTTGGACTACCTGTGCAACCTCTGTAAGGTGCAGGTATCACTCATTCTACCAGTAGTGACACTGACCGTAGCCAAATGCAAATATATTCATTCATAATACATAACATTTTCAAACCCAGTTAATCTATGTCAGGGTCACAGGGTGACGAGCCTATCCCAGCTACAATGGGTGTAAGCCATCAGTCCATCATAGAGCCCTCTCACACTCAGACAATTCTGAATAACCAAATAACATAACTTGCACATTTTAGGGGATATGAAGAAGAGATCTCGTGTATAATAGGACAATCCACCCAGGCACAAGGGGTATATGCAAGTTGCACATGGACAATGATAAAACACAAATAATATGAGTGGGCTGCAGTGCCGCCCAGGAACACATCTATTTCAGAATTTTTCAGCGAAAACTACACCCTTTAAAATGTGTGACTTTACAGAGAACAAGAAGAAACAAGCTTTCTAATTATATAATCCCAATTACTTGATTCTCCATCTGGCATAAAATATAGGTAACCTTAAAACCTGCAGTCAAAGCTGACTCTCTGCAGAAGTGGTGAGAAACTCTGCTCCAGACCACTTGTTATATTAAGTGATTACCCTTACTGTACATCCATTGTTTGAGCTTGATTTCCATTACAGAATCCAGAGGGTTTAAGGTAGAAGGCAGGGACCATCCCAAAATAAAATAACAGTTTATCACACACACATCCACTAACACTCATTCACACAAGGCTAATTTTCAGTTGCCAAATAGCATAACATACACATCTGTGGGATGCTGAGGCACTGCAGAGTTCCTGAGGCAAAACCACAAGGACACATAAATGGAATCCAGGTCTCTGGATCTGCAAGGAAGCAATGCTAACCACTGTACCGTGAGAATTAAACTGTAATGCATTCTTGAAACTAAAATGTAAATTAACTTAATCCCAGTCCGAAGATTCTCTTCTTGATGCATTTACCTTCTCTGTGTATGTTCACACTGCTTTCTATCCTTTTGCTTTCATTAAAATGCCTATTTTTTTTCCTAATACGAGTATGCCTCAGTTATCTTGATACAGTATTAGTCTAAAAGCTGGAAAGCCCATCGTTAGAGAAAAGTAAGAAAATTACAGTAGGGGCCTTACTGAACTGTGTAACTGATTATTGGCATTGCCAAAAGCATTACCCATAATTATCTGATTGATTGATCAAGATTTAACCCCTAATATATACACAATTCCCTACTGTATACGGCTCACCACGTTAGGTCCCTAAGGCACAGAATACGGTGCAGTGTTTGACCCATAATTACATCCTTGTTAATGAACTTATCTTTTATCCATGCACATTCATGCTGCACATTTGTACTATTTGAAGTGATTTATTTCATTGTATGCAAAATTTCCATTAAAGAAAATCAATATTTTGACATTGCATGGATAATTTCTATTTTTTTTTCTTTTGGCCATAGTGACGTATGTCCAGCACTCCAGCATTACAGTGTGGCATTCCTACAAGCATGTAAATTGTTAAGTGTCTTGCTCACACACTTGAATGTACACTTAGAAATTTGTCTTCTACTTGTGTCATTTTATTTTTTCCAGGCTATAAAAGTCAGAAAAAATGTCAGCAGTTTACTTTCTCACTTCCTAGCTCCATTTTTGACAGTTGCAAAACACTATTTTTACCTACCCACATCTAAAGAAATGGTCATTAATGGTTTAATTCCACTTCAGTGTGTTGGAGAATCATTGTTCAAAATGATTTTGCTTTCTGTAAAATTCACTCAGAAATGCAATTAGATCAATCCCAGGATCCCAGAAAACAGTGAAAGGACAAAGTAAAATATACCATCATTAGTGACATTTGTTAAAATGAGTAAGGGCATACATCAGGGGACTGGTGACCCAGCCAGGGGTGTCTTGCTGCCTTTTTGCAGATACTGTCAAAACTTCAGAAATAAGCGGGATGAGAAAATGAATGAATGGTTTGAGTCTGTGATGGAAGTCCTCACTTTATTCCTGTCCTGTTTAGCTGTCCTTCCATTTAAAGTAACCTAGCATTGAGAAAGTCAATTTCTCCAAAATATTGGTAAAGATATAAACATTTTTGAGATAAGAGTTGAGTATGTAAGAAGTGGCACAGTACCACAGTAGTATTTGTAATGACCTCAACTTAAAATCCAGTCACTATCTGTGTATAATCTGCATGCCCCCCTCATGTCAATATGGGATTTGTCCAGGTAGCACAGCTTCCTCAGATGTAAATGGTGGAGTTATTTGTCTGGTATGAGGGTGCCATTAATGATCTGGTGTCAAAGATCGATTCTTCCTTCTCATCCCATGTTCCTGGAAAGACTTTAATGAAATAAACCATGCTTTATACACGAAAAGGTTAGTAACTGGCCAGATTGGCACATAATTATTAACACTTTATGTTTACTACCCGTCAGAAATCCACTGTAGTGTTCTGACATAGACAGAACAGACTGAAAAGTGATGCTGTCATCAATAGAACGGCTAAACTGATAATTGTCCAAAGAAAAAAGCCATGAGGTTTATCTTCTTCTGATCATTAGATTAGCTACAACAAAGCATGTAGTCACTGCAAGCCTTCAGTACAAGATAAAACTGAATAGAAATAAAAAATAATAAAAAAACAACAAAGTTTAACAGAATATCTGGCCACAGTTAAGAAAAAATGAGCATGCCTTTCTGAGAGGTAACTGCATTATTCCCACCTTTGCCTTGGCAATACTCATCCTGGTACAGATCTTCCATTTGTCATAAATTGACAAATTCACTGGTTAGTGAACCATCAACCTCCTCCTCCTCCTCTACTTTAATTTTCTGTCATGTCATGGGTTGTGTAATTGAAGGTCAAAAGAAGGGAATCAGGTGCAGCTCAATTGCAAGAGACATATTTTAAACTGTTTTATTGTTTTATGGAGTGGCCAAGGACACAACACTGTGTCAATGATAATCGTGTATCTTATCCATTCATTTTCTGAAACATGGCTGCAACTTACAATCGTAGGGAGCTGAAACCTATCTCTGGTTCATCAGGTTCAAGAGAGGAACTGACACTATGTGCAATTCTAATCCACTTCGAGCACACAGTCTTACTCATAAACAGATGCAGGTTTACTTGGGCAATGAACCTAATATGCCCATCCTTGGGCTATGAGAGAAAACAAGTATTTGGAGAAATTCATCAATTTACAAAACCCCAGACAGTTCCAGAGAGTTTGTGTGTGTGTGTACCTTCTTTAGGGCACTATAATAACACAATTCAAATGTAGCTACTCTATGTGCTGTTAGGTGACACTGCTCCAGCAGCTGGCAGCTCTATGGCATACTGAAAGTCAGTGCTGTGAAGGTTTGTTTTGCTCTTGTCCATTGATAAAATGATGGTGCCGGGGTTTGGTGGAGTGAATGAATATAGACTAAGGTTTTAAGTTGGTTCTGGATGCAAGATATGGTACGTAAAACCAAATGTTTAGACCTGATGTACACATAAAAGTTATGTTGTGCACTTAAGAGATGGTATTTTTTAAGTATTATTTTGATTTTTTTTTATTGTAGCACAACAAACTAAAAGGGTTGGTTCCTAAGATAGGCTCTAGCTCCCTTGGATGTGCTGCATAATACAGAGGATCAGAAAATAGATAGTTGGATGAATTTGGCCCAACTTTATGGGAGAGGTTCACATTCTTGTGGAAATCCTGTAGTACCCATAGGACCAGGCTCAAGGATTTACAATGTGTGACTAAATTTACAATTTATAATTGGAGGTGGGCATCTAGACTTGGAGCATAGGTAAAACTCTTTAAAAATTGCTTCTTGATAAGTAAATAAATAAATTGTCCTCAATATTCTAATCAGGACTGTATAACTGTAAAAGTAAATATAGTACAGTAAAGTAAAAACAGCTTGTGTGCATATGTGACACAATTGTGCATGAATTACAACGGGTATTGTGGTCCATATGCAGACCATCTTGTAAAGGAAGACACGTGACAGTGGCTATCACTTGGAGTAATCCTCTTGTAGATTCTGCTGTTTTAAGAAACCACTCTGCCTAATCCATGTGCCATTTAGAGTGGTGAAAATGAGAACTTCATCAGGATGTGGGTAGAAACTGGACATAAATTTGTCAGGGATAGCTGAGAGCAAGCTGGAACTTTGTTGGGTGCAGCCAGGAGTGGGATCAAAAAATCAGTATTATACAGACCTCTACTTTGTGTATCCTAGTAGAGTTAAAATACATATTTACTATACCATTCTGCTGTATGAAAATTTGATACGTCTACTGCATATACACAATGAAGCTGCTAAGGAGAGATGCAAGCAGGAAAAAGCAGGAGAGGACAGGGATGGGGCCCAGAAGGCTCATGGTGGACAGATTGATTCAATCACTGCTATGTATGGAATCTGCCACTGCAGTAAAAACAATTATTCCGGTTACAGTGCAGGTCCTGCCCATACTCCTTCTTCCAGATTTGGGAGCTTCTTGAACCCGACACCATTGATAGTTATGACCAGGATGAGTTGGACAAATGAGGACACCACATGAAGCAAGGGGAAGGTGCAAAAGTGTACAGTGCCTTTATTAAAAAATAAATCAAAAACAGTATTCAAATAAATAGTGCAGTGCTTCAAATATGTTTCAATAAATAAATAATCCATAAAAATGTGAAAAATGTGGAGGTTAAAATTGCCAATAAATGCTTCCAATAAAATCGAGGTTAAAATCAACTGGCAGGAACTGGCGGCTCCTCTGCTTATCTCTCACAGGCCTTGCAGCAGAGGGGTCGCCCTGTCTGCAGACACAGCTGACCTCCTGCACATCTGGTTGCCTTCAACCCCATGTTTATGTACAGGTTCCCACACCAGACCAAGACTCGGGTCCAAAGGGCGATCACACTGGGACTCACTTCCCAAGCCTCCTTGACCCCTGCTGCCTTCCTGGTCTTACATGGCGAACCGTTTACCTTCCTGGTTGCCCCTTCTCCTTGGAACTGTTCAGCTGGAGTGACTGCTTCCGACTGCCCCCAATCACACTCCTTCTCAGGGGCTCTTCTCCCAGCTGCCTGATTTCTCTCACATGAGCCTGTTCTCTTCCGGCTTGTTCCACCCCACACCGGCTCCTTCTGTCTCCTGCCCTCTCTCTCTTTTTCCCTTTAATCTCCGTCAATTTTTTCATGTTCTCTCCCCGCCTTCCATTAAAATGGGGACGTTGCACAGCTGTGATGATTTGCAGCTCCAGGCATCAATTCTGGCCATGGAAAATTCCGCACCTGTGCACTTAAGTGCAGGACCACCCCCATCACGCCCGGGAACTGCTCCTGTCACGCTACCACGCCCCTTCCCTAAAGCCGCGAGTGTGTGATTATTTATTTAAAAAGGTGCCGATCAGCTGCGGACCTTACTTTACCACAGTGTACTCTGGGGGTACAAAGACCCTGTCAACAAGTGAATTTCCCTTACGTTAACATGTAAGTAGAGTGATCCAGTTGGGAATATTAGGAGGGCAGGCCTCCTGTGACCTACATAGAGTATCTGGCCATTTAAGTATTATTTGTTGCTCACAGGTCCGAGCTTCCAGAGACTGTTCCTAACCCTGAGATAGTCCCAGGGATTATGTGAACTTTGAATGCCACTTCCTATCAGTGAACCGCTGGACTTGGGATCAGGAGTAAGCCAGCTTACTGGCAGCAGGAATAGAGGCTATGATAGAGTATAAAAGAGAAAAGAGATGGAAGAAGGTAAAGGTTAAAGTATGGTGTGCCTTTTGCTTTGAAAGTTGATGAACTACCCCACCGGGTAATCTACCCATCTTCCTTGCATTTCATCTGTTTATCAAGTATCCCTGTGTTATATATTTTGGCCTCCTTGGTATGATTCTGGGATTGAAAGAGCTTTCCGACACCCCCTCTCCTTTTATACGAAACAGTATATTAAGAACTAAAATAACATGCAAGTTGCTTATCCAGTACTGAACTGAACTTAATATGTCTGTGTACCAACTAGCAGCTGATTTCAAAATTAAAACAGTCCAAATATCCACCTGCACGTGTAAGCAATAAAAAGAGCAGAAAAAAAAGACAGCTGTCTGCCTATCAGAGCTGCAACCAAGCTGGAAATTAATGCTTTAAGGATTAATGCCACTAGAACTAAAATCCTAAACAACTTCAAATTAAAGTAAATGAGGAGAACAGTCCACTACTTTGTCCATCTGTTAAATGTAGAACAGACCAAATAACTTAAACTGAAATCAAAAAAGAGGATGTTAGAAAACAAATTTGTACGAGAAGAATAGAATGGATTCTTGCCCACCTCCCAGTAATTCAGTTGAAATAAAAGATGTGATCCTCTCCTCCAATGGCAGTTAAAGGTTTGGGTCCCAACTGAGGGAGTAAAATGGTAACCTTTGCTTCAGAAATATATAGTGTAAATGATACCGTCGATCGAGCTAACAGGATTTTTTTCAATAGGGACGATGACTGCACTTCTCTCATGACATGCTGAGGTTTCAGCACCAAGTAGATGTGCCTGTTGTTCCAACGCCTCACTGAGCTCAGCGGGTGAGGATCAATGCTTTCCATAGTTGATACGGCGCCAGACAAGTCTCTCTGGGCCGACTGTGGCAATAAGAACAGAGCGACACAAAGAGCAGGGAATCTTTCCCTCGAGAGATCTTGGCTGCAGATCAACACAGCAAAGGATTTTGAATGTAAAGACACATATGAGAGTTAAGACAGCTGCACTAACATTGCAGAATATCTTTGTGGTATGCTTTATTAAATATTTTGTTTTATGATAAGATGTGAATGTCACTTGAAAACCCCAATAGTACATGCAAAACTGGAAACTTTAGGAAACTATTGCTGCATCTCTATGGTTTCAGATAAGCCAATAAATGCCTAACTTTATAAAGTAAAAGGAATTTGTCTTCAGAAAATGTGCTGTATATTTTCAACACATATTTGCAAGTCATGTATTTGTAAACAATTAATTAGTTCTAATGTATTATTGTTTTTACTTTCGGTTAATTAAATCCTGAGATCTCAGCTCCCAGTTGACAATGACTTTCATTATAATAATGAGACTGACATTTATTGATTGAATGTGGAGAAGGATAACAAGTGCAGTGCTTTATCATTGATTTCTCCATCATGAAATCTGCCCATCGTTGCCTCCCATCCAGACCTGTCTGCATTGAAGACAGAATTGAAGTCGCCAGCTAGGATGATCATCTCTGTTGTGGATATCAAATCCAGCATATATTGGAGCTGGATTGGGTCAGGACTGGTCTTGGTTGGTAAATAGATGAAGAGAATATGGGTCCTGATGGTGTCCTCGATAGAGGGGCTGGTAACCAACTTAATATTGGTCTCAGTTGATACATAGATGGATAGGATATGGGACTTGACGTTGCCATTGATGATTGGGACTGCTAGCCAACTTGATATTGGTTGGAAAGCGATTATGCTTCTGGTGGCGTGACTGTCTACCTTGCATCAGTTGTATGGTCATCATCCCAGATACAGGAGGTCTCAGTTCCAATAATTCTGTGATTAATATATTGCATTTTGATACATGCAAGGCAATAATTTTCTTTTGACCAACATGATGTTCATGTGGTTACTCAAATTACTGTTTTCAGGATGATAAGTTTCCTGTTTAGGCGTGTATTGCACTGATGCAATGGCATGAGCAATTCAGTTTGATCCAGTTTCCCCAGTTTTCTGGCTTAGATCACCTTGGCAGAGTGAAAAGCCTCCTCCTTTTACAGCTGGGATTGGGACCATCCTTGGTGGGGTTGTGCTTGTGGGACACAGCATATTCCAGCATCCCTGCAAATATCAGATCACATGGCGCAATCTATCTAGCAAGGATTGTAGCAATTCATGATTCAGCAGTTCCTGGACATAAATGCCATGAGGGGGACCAGACTGTGGATCTGATCTCTACCTTATCTAGGCCAAAGTGTAATTATATCTTTAATGGGGTCAAGGGTATGTTACCATCCCCAAGATCAATTGGTTGTATCTGCTGTATCCTATGCACAGCCAGGATTTCCAGATTACCTTCTGAAATTGATTTTCAGCACTGGCCCCATCTTAAAATGTGGATCAAGAGGAGAAGCAAATATCTGAGACTGTCCTGGAATGTGCCAAACCTCTGTGTCCCCCGTCTTTTACTACCGAACGAAACTATGGATCGCGGAACAGTGCCTAGACCTGATGCCCCAACAAAGGCAGGCAAAGCTGACTAACTACGAGCACTATTAGCAGCTCTACCAGGAAGTCTGTCAAAGGATGAAACCAGAAAAGGAGGTTTACTGAAACCAGGTGGCAGATGACCTTTACGAGGCATCATCCAGACATGAGTACTATCACTTCCCCTGAAATTCCACTCAATTGTGCTAAACAAATGATTAAAGAAGTGAAGGCAGCAATAAGATCACTGAAAAATTGTAAGGCACCTGGAGTGGACCAGGGCATCGCTGGAGGCAACCAAAATTGTGGAAGACGTCTTACTCCATTGACTCCATGTTCTTCTCCACATGTGTCATCAGTATGGAAGAAAGCTATCATTGTGCCAATCCACAAGAAAGGAGACAAATTTTCAGGGTAGAGGAACTGTAGATGGTAAGAACAGGTGTTGCTAAATATAGCATATCTTCAAATAAACAATGCAGCCATTTTTTTAATCCTTTCAGTAATAATGCTATGGTTGTAGGCATAAGAACTATATAGGAAATAAAGTACTATCTATCTATCTATCTATCTATAAGCATTCATCCATTTACCTAACTCAATTCAATTTTAGGGTCATGGAAGACAGAACACATCTTGACAAAAACAACAAGGTGAGAGACCAGCACACTCACCTCATACATCCATCCATCCATTTTCCAACCCGCTGAATCCGAAAACAGGGGTCTGCTGGAGCCAATCCCAGCCAACACAGGAACCAATCCTGGGCAGGGTGCCAACCCACCACAGGACACACACAAACACCAAGCACACACTAGGGCCAATTTAGAATCACCAATCCACCTAACCTGCATGTCTTTGGACTGTGGGAGGAAACCAGAGCGCCCGGAGGAAACCCACACAGACACAGGGAGAACATGCAAACACCATTCATGGAGAACCGGGGAGGCGAACCCAGGTCCCCAGGTCTCCCAACTGCGCCACCGTGCCGCCCCACCTCATACATAGTATCTCAAATACACTGTAAATGTCATGTATGATGAATCCATGTTTTTTGACACCCATGATGTAATTTGTTTAATTTCTGGAACTATACAGGTTTACTTTAACTTGTTTAATACTTTTATCATTTTTTTATGACAACACTATTTTCTTTTTTTAATGACTATCTTTCAAAGGTCAAGGCCAAGTTGTTGTTAGATGCTATGCCATTTGCCGGTTAGTTGATACATTATGTGTACCAAAACATTTGATCTCCACCTACTTAAGATGGTGGCACATATCATCTCATTATCTGAGTATTGGATCAATTCCTATGACATTCACAAATCTTTAGAGATCATGAGGGACTATAGTATTTGAGTTAGTACAAATCTTTTTGCAATATTTTCTTGGCTATGGTGTCTTGATCTAATGGTTCCCTCTGACTCTAGTTTAGAGTATACCCTGATCATCATTCAGTCTATCATTCTTCTATCTCCTTGTCATTATTTCCATCTCTAATAATTTTGATTGCCTGTATTATGTCAGGTAATCATGACATTATGATCTTTATCAACCTAAAACTTGTGTTTGAGAGCTGGGAGGAAAAACTGGAGGACCCAAATTAAAACCCATGTAGATCAAGGAAGAGCATGCAAACTGGCATGCAAGGCCCATCTACTAGAAGTGCAAGCCAACAGTGTTAATTTTTGCCTTCCGATTCTACCCACAGGCATAAAAATGCAGTTCTTGAAATAACAGTATTACTAAATCATCTCTATTGTATATGTGTCAATGTGTCCAAATAAATTATCATCAAAATAAATAAATTTCATTTTTTAAGTCACACCTATTGTGTATGCAGTGGAAACTCACATAGGAAGGTGGGAATTGTCAGCTAAATGTCACACTGACTTTGAAACCAAACTTGGTGCTTCCTACAGTGGAATTTCTCTAGACGGGTGTGGATATACTCAACATATACACAATTAGAATATGTGAGTACATGCTAGGTAACCATAGGATCACTTCATAGTGACTTTGAGCTACACAGTAGAAATCTCGACTGCAGCTGTTGCTTTAGAGGCAGCGGGGTGAAGCTGCTCAAGGGAAGTTTTCATACTTACTGGAGGGCCATGATTGGAAGTAATGACAAATTTTGTCTACATCCAAGTGGTGAGTTCTAAGTGGATTTCTGTACTAGTTATGAATTGTCTGTATTAAATGCCATTTTAAGGTACAATGTTAACTCATAAGCTTAAACTGCACCCAACATTGAAGATAACTTTGCAGTCATGTGATGAGTTTGTACCGCTGCCCCGGGAGAACAGCTAACCCTCGGGTTACCGCACAATTAGAAAATCTATCGGGGCAACGTGACCAATGCTCATCCTTTTATTTGACACCTCACCACATGTCCCAGCTCAGCATCATACTACAAGCCATATCACAAAATATAGAAGAGTCAAAAAAATGACACATATATATTTTACATATAGACAAAAAAAACAAACAAATAAGTACATGGCAATCAAAACCACCTTCCCCGGTTTAGGAGTGAGATGTTTATGATTAGGAGAAACCAGTTCATCCATATAGGTTAACTGTCTTTACTGTTTTATGGCAAAGAGAAAGCCTACCGGAATATGACGGCCATCGAGCCAATATCAATAAAGTTCAATCCTACCGGTCCAAAGAATCGTCAGCAAAACCAAAGAAAAATGAGTCCGTCTTCAGAGACGCGTCTCCCTTGAGTCGCTGAGTGAACAAAAAAAACTTTTTCCAGCAGGTATTTTTCTTTGCCGCTATCTCGTCACTTCCCTTTGCTCCACCACAAGATGTCTCCCTTTCTCCCCTTCTTTTCCGGTTTTTAAGTCTTAAACACCAACCGTCCTTTATGACATCCCCCTTAAAGGTGTATTTACAGTGTCCACTTTCCCTGCAATGCACCCTACGGAGCAGCAAACTGCCAATGGAACAATAGCACATGTGGCACCTGCTACATGGTTTCAATAGATTGATGGTTGGGTCAAATGGACAGATCCAAACAGGTTGTGAGTTTGTTCTGGTAAAGTCTAGCAGACAACTCTGTTTGTTAGAGCAATTAATAATAATAATAATAATAATACATTTTATTTATATAGCACCTTTTCCATGCTCAAGGCACTTCACAGAGTTTAAGAAAGAACGGCAGGGTATACAGTATATAGCATTGTACTAAACCAGTGTGGAGGACGGCCAGGGTCCATGCCTGGCCAGGACGTCCCTTCTACTTATATTCTGGGGAAGCAGCCATGGACTCCTCAATACCTCCCCCGGGACGCTTGGTGGCAGGCTCCCTGGTTGATGATGCCTCAGTTTCCCACAGGGTTTCATGGGAGATGGAGTTCTTCCCAACCCTGTGGGGACCTGGGATGGCCGCCAGGGGGCGAGGCAGAGATAGTTAAGCCCAGCTGGTCTAATCATGGGCCCCACACGGGAATGCAATTGGGAACAGGTGAGCAAGCACCAAGAGCACTCCCGGGAGGGCCATAAAAGAAGCCAGCAACCACCACTCAGGGCCAGAATCGGGAGGAAGAGGACGAGGTGCCTGAGAGGAGTGGTGGTGCCAACGGAAGGATTGCTGTCATTATAAAGAGGTACTTTGGGACTGTGTTATACCTGTGGGGTTCACAGGGAAGACGTGCCCCACAGGTGAAGAAAAAGATTTATTTGTGTTGATTGTGTTAAGTGCTTGTGGGACTGCGTTGGGCCTGTGGGACACGGGGAAGACGTGCCCAACGGCTGAAGAGAAAATAAAAAGATTTGTGTACAATTTATACATGCCTCAGTGTGAATCTGTGCTGGGTCGGATGCTTATATAGCGTCTTATTCACACCAGATAAATAAATAAAGAGTAAGATAGTAAATTCAGAGAAAAAAGCCTAACAGACAGTTGATGGTCTAGCACACACACAGAGGTTACATGAGCATCTTGACATAGAGGTAAACTGAAAGAAGGGTAATAAAGTCAGGTATAGCTAAAAGCCTTCCTGAACAGGTGAGTTTTGAGGTTTTTTTAAAAAGAATTCATGGAGTCAGCTGATCTAATTAATTTCGGTAGGTCATTCCAGAGTCTGGGTGCTATGGAGCTGAAGGCCCTGAAGATTAGCATGGGGTACAACAAGATTGCCAGAATCAGAGGACCATAGTGGGCGGACAGGCACATAGTGATGGAGAAGTTCACTGATGTAGTTTGGCACAAGGTTGTTTAAGGCTTTGTAGGTTATTAGTAGAATTTTATATTCAATTCTGTAAGACACAGGGAGCCAGTGAAAGCAAAGCAGGATGGGTGTTATGTGCTCGCTGCTGCTGGTCTGTGTAAGGACTCTTGCAGCTGAGTTTTGAATAAGCTGGAGCTGTGATATAAGATTAGAAGGGGCACCTGCCAGTAGGGAATTACAACAATTAATGCGGGATGTGATAAAAGCATGGACAAGTTTCTCAGAGTCAGAAAAGGAGAGGAAGGAGCGAACACGTGATATGTTATGGAGGTGAAAGTAAGAATGTTTCTTAATGTGATTTATGTGGGTGGAATAAGAAAGGGAGGAATCAAAAATGACACCAAGATTCCTTGCAGTAGAGGCAGGTCTGATGAGATCACTGCCAAGATTGACTGGGAAGGAGCTTATTTTATTAAGTTGCACTTTCGTCCCAATTTGCAGGAGTTCAGTTTTGTTGCAATTTAATTTTAAAGAGTTCTGCTCCATCCAGGTTTTAATTTCACTGAGGCAAGTTGTGAGCTGAGAAAGCTCTGATGAAGTTCCACTTTTAACATTGAAATAGAGTTGAGTATCGTCTGCACAAAAATGATAACCCAGTCCAAAGCTACGAATAATATGGCCAAGGGGAAGCATATAAATACAGAAAAGCAGAGGACCGAGGACAGATCCCTGAGGAATTCCTTGTATGACTGGCACTGCGCTGGACCTGCTGTTGCCAAAACTAACAAACTCTTGCCTATCAGTCAGATAGGACTTGAACCACTGGAGGGCAGTGCCAGAGATACCCAGCATGTTCACCATTCTGGACAGTAGAATGTCATGTCTGAAAGTGTCAAATGCTGCACTGAGGTCTAATAGAATTAATATGCTGGTTTGTCAAGAGTCTGCTGCCATGAGCAAATCATTGGTTACCCGAAGAAGAGCAGTTTCACAGCTGTGCTGCGCCCTGAAACCAGATTGAAAGGGCTCCATCAAATTATTAGAATTTAAGTAGTTGGTGAGTTGGGAAGCTACAACACGCTCAAGAACTTTTGACAGAAAAGGTAAGTGGGAAATAGGATTGTTAAGATTGTCAGCATCAAGACCAGACAGTTTTAACATTGGGGTTATAGAAGCGGTTTTAAAAGTGAGCGGCACAAAGCCAGTGTCAAGGGATGAGTTTATTATTGTTGTAATAGTCGGGATTATGGCATGAAGGCAGGATTTAAGTAGTGTGCTGGGGATGGGGTCCAGTATACAAAGTAGTTGGCCTCATCTTACAAAGCAGATCATTAACAAAAGCAGATGTGACTGGTGAGAACTTAGAAAAGGAGCTGGATGGAGTGGGAAAACAGAGAGAGATATAAACAGATGATGTATTTATGTTATTTGAATTATTTAGATGTTTAAGTTTGTTATGGAAAAAGTGGAGGAATTTCTCACAGACTTCAGTAGAAGCGGTAGTTGGGCCAGATGCAGGTTTGAGTAGTTTATTAACTACAGAGAACAAAACCCTTGGGTTATCATGGCCCCTTTCTATTATTCTGCCATTATGGGTGTTCTTGACAGCAGTTAGTGCTTCTCTGTAGGCTCTTTGGTGGTCTGAGAATGCCTGGATGTGCACGGTGAGGCCAAACTTACGTGACATTCTCTCAAAGTGTTGGCCAGCTACTTTCATAGATCGCAATTCTGAATTATACCAGGGAGCTGAACGCTTAAAGGAAACCTCCTTATGTTTTAAAGGAGCTGTTTTATCTAATGCTGAATGAAGGGCTATGTTATAGTGGTCAAAAAGATGATCTAGTGTTGATGGAATACATGAAGACAGTAAAAGATCAGTAATGGACCCAGAAAGGATAGAGGGACAGATATTTTTAAGGTTTCTGTAAGAAATTTGTCATTTATAGGTAAGAGGAAGGAGAGGTAATGAGACAGTGAAAAGCACTGCTTTATGGTCAGAGAGTCCCAAATCAGTGCTGTAAGTGTTGGTAACAGATAGTCCAGATGTACAGATCAGATCCAATATATGACCACCAGAGTGGGTGGGAAAATCAACATGTTGTGTCAAGTCAAAACAGTCCAGTAAGGATAGGAGTTAGTTTCTCAGTTTAGATGTGGGGATGTCAATATGGATGTTGCAATCACCAAGAAGAATGACTCTTTGGGAAAAGGAACTTAAGTAGGTTAATAGTTCAGTCAGATCAGATAAGAAGGGTGCATTGTATTTTGGAGGACGATAAAGAACAATGAGTAACACAGGACCTGATTCCGTTATTAGTTTGAGAGCCAGACACTCGAAAGACAATGGACAATCAATTGGGATTCTTTTGATGTTTAACTCCACTCTGACAATTACTGCAAGTCCTCCGCCTTGTCTTGAGCTGCGAGGCTCTGTGAGGAAAGTGTAACTAGGTGGTGTTGCCTCTGTGAGAGACGTAAATTCATTGGGTTTCTGCCAAGTCTCCGTTAAACACAGCATATCAAGTTTGGTGTCAGTGATGAATTCTGACAGCACCAATGCTTTGCCATTAAGAGATCTCGAATGAAACAATGCAATATTAGTTAATGAGGCTTCTTTTTGCACCGAGCCGTGACCGGAGTTTATTTTCACATACTGTAAATTTGGCTCACTGACACTTCTATTTCCAGGGCCATGAGTAGGACGGCCTGAGCAAATGCTGCCTGTGATCTTTTCATTCGCAGCCCAGTGGTGGCGGCGACCTGACCTGCGATGTACATATGTTGGGCGCCGCAAAATACCGGTGTCTTTTAGAATATTCCAGTCAGACCATTTGCTCTGGACAAACTGTTTAATATGAAGGAGTTTGATACTGAGCAATACTTATCTGATAGCAGTGGAGAAGCAGCACAGCACAGCGGAGACAGTGAGACGCAGTAGCACAGATGAGCGGTGATAACAAAGCAACAGCAAGCATAACAGGAGGAGGTAGCAGGATTTGGAGGTTCCAACACACAGCCACAAACAAGTAATGCTGGGTATTACACGTGTGATCCCCCCAGAGCCACAAGCCAGGTGGTGTGAACATCAGATCAGTTCTTAGTCATAAACCACAATAAAAATGAATCGAGAGCAGACCAACATAGCAACTATAATCAAGGAGGCAGATCATCCCAGGCTCCTAGATTTCCAGGTACAAAGAAATGTTCATAGATCTCATCCCGTGATCCACAGATTCAGTTGTTCCCAGTCAAAGTAAAGTTCATAAAGTCCATAAAAATTAATCCAAATCCATAAAATTCGTGTCAGCTGCATCCACCAACTACTGTATATGTACAATAAAGAAATAAAACAAGCATAACAAAGTGCAGGATTAAGGCGAATATTATGAAAAATGTTTTTAACAGGGAGAAGCGGCAACAGCATGAGTGCGCCAGCGTCCCCTCCTCTGTTAAATTGTGAACAGGTTGCTCAGCCCAACAAGCCTTTTCAGGCAGATTGTCCAAAAAAATCTTCAAGTGGAGATTCAAGTCCATAAATTCCTACTTGCCACTACACTACTTTGTAATATATTCTATGTGTGCATGGTACTTTCTGTAAAAAAAACCTTTCTACTATTTGTGTGAAATCTGTCCTTAATATGTTTCCAACCATATCCCCATGCTCTTGTTTGTGAAGTTCAACTCAAGTTTAAGTGCTTATCCTGCATTAATGTTGATTTGAACAGTTTAGTAGCATGCAGTCATATCTTTAAGAAATAATGCTATTAATGCCCATCTTAATAACATTGAATAGAAAAGATGATAAAAAATCAGAAGTCATAATCTGTGAAGTGAGGCAATGCAATACCTGCTTTGCACCTTTCTGTCTAAAAATATGTGCATTATATATTTGTAAAGATCTTAGAAACAATAAGCTGTCCTAACACTTTGAAATAATTGAACTGACAAGTGACCAAAACTGATATGAGAAGTCCTGTCAAATGGTGTCAAATAGCAGACTGATATGATTAGTTTTCATATGTACATAATTAATTAGCATAACACCCAATTTTAGAGGAAAAGCTACAATATGTATTATTGTTCTAGTTCTTTAAAAAAATCAATATGTTTTTCCTTCCATCAGAATCTGCATGGCTGGTCTTTATTAGGTTTGTAAACAGAACTGCGTTATATAAAAATACATTGACATGAATTAAGTATAACGGATTAGGAATGGTATGGTATTAAGCATAATGCTTCACCGGTGCATTACAAAATCTCTTAAAAAGGATATATAGCCATGCTGTTAGAGTCACAAAAGGTTAAATTACCGACTCAGACTTCAAAGATGTAGTGGGATTTGAACCTGTAGGCTTACTCAGCTACTAAACCACACTTCTTAATCGATCTCATTCCTGCCTGAAATGCGGGCCCCAGTAGACAGTATTGTCACTCAAGCCACATCTTGTTGAGCTCTGCAGAAAATATTTCTTTCCCTGACTCTAAACAGTAATCAATGAAAACTGAGAGGGCTTAAACACAATAATATTTTTATTTCACAGTGTCTTTAAATTGTATGCTGCTTGTCAGCCAGGGCTTTGTGCACTCTGTTAATATTTCTCTTGTAATAATGTTTGTCTATCACCAAGTATAATTACAATTCCCATTTTCTCCTTGATGCCTAAACACTTTGTGGCTCTGTCAATACATTTGTAAGCCACAGAGTTAGCCATTTCCTGAACTCCACCTATAATCAAGACTCAGAAACCACATTGCTCGGTTTTAGCCGAGAGAACAACATATTATGTCTTAGAGTGCAGAGTTAAGGGATTGCTTTTGTCCTGATATTAGTACTCTTAAAGTGGAGTACCATGTGTGATTTTTCAAGGACAGGATATCAAGGCCCAGCTGAGGCTTGGAGTGTTTCCAGTAAGGGAATGGAAGGATTGATTTTCTGCTGTTTGGAGGCGAGGATTCCTCTTGGCCTCATCAGCTTGTAAACTCCAGCATGAAAAGGAATGGTTTCTAGCTATGTGCTATGAGACTGGGATGATGTCAACAAGAATGTCCATCCTTTTAAGCTAGATTGACCAAAATTGTTTCCAGTTAAGTGCTAATCATTCAAAAAATCTGAAGTCATGGTTCACTCCTAAATAAAAAAGATGCCTTGATTTCCTTTGTTAAGGAATGAGAAGCAGCAGTACTGTCCATGAAGGAGGGAAAAGGAAGACTGTGAGACTTCCCAGTAAATTGGTGCAACTCTAGATGCTTTGCAGAGATTATACCAGATAAAAAGTGGGCTAAATCCTTAGACAACACTTTTAAATTAAAGAACAGCCCACCATACTCGTATATACTCATGAGCTCTGAGTAATGGCCAAAAGAATGAGACTACAAATATAAGCAGCCATAATCAGGGTTGCTGGGCTAACCCATCATGATAGGGAGAGGAGCTCAGGAGTACTGAAGGACCTGCTTTTAGAGGTTCACTTTTGACACTGGGGTGTTTTTCTCAATAGGTATTTAAGATACAGCCCCCTAGACAAAGAACTGGGGCAGACCCAGGAGAAGCTGGAGAAAATACATGACTTGACTGGCCTTGGAAAGTCTGGGAATAGTTGGGTAAAAATAGTTGGTCTGAAAAGGATAGCGTGGTCAGCCCAGCTCAGCATATTGCCACTGTAATCTTCATTATGTTAAAATGAAAATCAAGCAAATTGTGTGGTTGGAATATCCATTTAATGTTGTTAGTCAATGTGAGTAGAGCATAAAGTTATTGGAGCCACAGTTTAATGTAAGCCTTTAAGTTATGCATTCAAGTTTAAAACTTGTTTTTAAGTTAGCTTACAAAAAAATTCTCTGTACAGCAAGACAATTACAACATGTTATGAATCGTATGTATAGCAAGCGTGTTTTCCACAAGACCTGACAGAATCAGGACAGTCTTATTGAACAGTTTTTAAGCAAAAAGGGGTTAGACATCTCATAAATAGAGAAGACTACAAAAAAAGAACTGGCTTGGACACCCTAGTATTAGGCAGATATCTTACAGTAGGTCTAACCAGGCTATAGAATATCATACATTTCGATTCATTTGGTTTTTATATAGCACTCATCACTGAGTTCAGGTTCAGAGCACTTGCACCAGTTTCCATCAACAGTAAATTACTATAAACCATACATCATTTACATAGATGAACACATAAAAGAGATTAAATGCACATTCTCTGAATATAATCTGGAGTTTAAAAATGGCAGGTACTTCCAGACTGTAATAGTGGTAAAGTACTTTTAAGGCACATACTGAATGTTCTGAAAACCGTGCAAACAATAAATTAACATGTCCTTTCCAAGGAATGCTTGTCAGCCAAGAGTGTGCTTTATTAATACAAACGTCACCTTTCATTAAACTTTCTCTCTGCTCAGGTAACCCTGTCTACTGAGAGTAAACAGTACCACTTACTGGAGCTGAATAAACAGCTATGTTCCAGTCAAAAATAACATCTCATAAGAATAAACTGAAATTGTGCATTTTACCACATATTGAAATATCAATCATCTTAATAAGTGATTCTTAAATTTTAAGAGAAAAGCAAATGGAGCATATTTTTTGTAAGGGATATTGAGTTAAAAAACCTCTAACTTTAATCACAGGTGATGTTCTCATGGCCTGTGATTAGCACATTTTGTGCAGATCTGATTTTTTAGTATCAGTTCGAAGCTCCAGTATTATTAAATTACAATCACTGTCTCATACAGCAATGTCAACTGAAATCTGTTTATCGAACACAATTACTGTTCAAATGCAAACAGAGTGTTGTTAAAAAATCTAAATATGATCTGGTGTTAAAATATATCTGGCATAACAGATATATGCCAGATTACAGAATATGAAAAATTCAGACGTAATTATGTTTTCAGATACCACTTTTGTATATCTTCACAAATATATAAAAATCACATTCATTGTGTTGTCATTTCTGGATGGAGTTCTTTAAAAGGAGATGGATTTCTGGTACAGTATAAGATACAGGCTTTAAAATGTACATAAAAACACAAGGAGATGTGTCTACAGACCCATTTAAAACACACATTGCAGTGATACATTGATTACTGAATGCAGATTATTATTACTATTTACTTTTATTTTTATTAATCTGTCTGGCTTTCAAATCTCCTGCAGCCAACACCTTATTTGGTAACCCAAGCAGAACGGCTTGTTAGAAATTTCTGTGAAAAAAGTGAAGGGTATGATGGGGTTCACTTGATGAAGGAGCTCCAAAGCAAGGCCTATTTTAATGATTGTGTTTATTATATAGGGTGGTCCAGATCTAATTAAGCAATTTCCATTATGCTATAACTTATTACGTTTATTACATAGAGAATTCACAGCACCTGCCCTGCACATAGAGATTTCACTTAAAATTAGTTTTGTTGCCGATAGATGGCAGCACCTGCCCTGCATTCCAAAATTGTGGGGATACGGTTGTCAGTCAAACAGCTGCATAATTAGATCTGGACCACCCTGTACAAAAATAAAAAATAAAAGGAAAGTATGAATAATGGAAGAACACTGAATATTAACACAATACATCGGAATCAGAAACTCTGGCTGCCAACATGGCCCAAGATACACAGGTTTTGGTTCTTGTCTAATGTCATGTTCTTCAGCTATATGATGGTACTTCTATACAATTCTTGTCATGTGTTTTCCTTTTTTTATCAAAATCCTAATATTTTCAGATATCCAGACCAATATAGGTTATGACAACATGCAGCCATGGCTGTATACAGTAGGGATTAACAAGGCAGCTATTGGCCTCATTTCAGGGTTACTTCTGTATCAATCCCTAGTCATTAATGCTTCCACAACATTCTGTGTTTAATGGGCCAAGCACTCTTAGTGTGTCCGACATTACGTTTTCCACATAGCAAGACAGAGATCTATGTCTGTGCCCAAAGAGAGACTGTTTCAACTGAGTGACAGCAGTACTTCTAGTGCATTCTTTATATCTAAGCGGCATAAGGCTCCTTGGTGGCTGCTAACCCACAATGATACCAGCGTTGGCTCAATCGTCTATAGCCTGATCTGTCCATAGCACCTCCTAGAATCCCTGGTAATGTGTCACAAGTGACAGGCACCAGAAGATGGTGGAATTACAAAGTGCCGAATTGTTATGATTCTAAAATTGTTTGTTAATCTACATTCTGACAACTAGTCTTTGTTTTGAACCTCGAACCTTGCATTATTCAGTTTCACTTTTATTATGTTTTGTGACTTTTACTTTTATTTTCTCGCTGTGACTTTTGGTTTACCATGTAATCTTATTTTAATGGCAACTGCTATTTTATGTTCTTGTCATTAAGACATAACTGTTTGTTATTAGGAAATTGGCATCGAAAGTCACACCTTACGACACCACTGTCATGACAGTATATAGAGAAGTGTCAGCAGTCAGACTTTGTCCAAGATTGTGGATTTAAAATTTAAAAATGTTTGTGAGTCCATTAGGCTTTGTTACAAGTTTATTTGCTTTCTGATTTCGACCCTTACTAGTCTTTTAGTTAAGCTGCCCGTCTCTTTGATTTTATGTTACAGCCAGGATTTATGTATATTTTCCTTTTTGTTGTTGTTACTGTTAATTTGTGTTATTGTGTTACATGTACTGTATTTATATGTATTATATGTTTTATTGTCAATCTTGAAATATTTTTTCACATTTTTAATTTATTTTCATATTTTTATTTATTTTTTATTTATTTGTCTTTATACTGAGCCAAGGAGAGATTCAGCAGTGGAACATTGAAGTCGTTTGGAGTTAGAGTGAGTATTGCTTTTGTATAGAATTACTGTTTTTCTGATTATTCTTGCTCTGTTTCTTGTATTATTCTTTGGATTAAGTGAAATGTTGCCTGTTTGCTGTAGTTTGTTTATTTAGGCTACTCTCTTTTAACCTTTGATTTTTATTTTTGTTATACTTTCAGGTTTCTTACTAAATATTCTTCATTTATAAGAATAAAATGGCACCTTTGTTTGATTTGTCTTTATAATCCAGATATGGACAATTCTGTCCCTTGAGGCATTTTTTAATTATATTTTGGAACCTCCTTTGTATTTGGAACATTTAGAGCCAGCACCCAATTATTGAGACCTGCTCTGGCTGAAACCAAAAGGTAGCAGTTGAGCCTTAGTTTGTTTGAAGTATGCCTCTTCTGGGCTGGACAGAGAAAGTACCTGGTCTGCTTTATGGTCACATTGGAGGCCTTAGACCCCTTTTTGCAATTTTCCAGTTCAAAACAATTTGGATTTATTATTTGTATGTTTTTATAACTGCGGTGGGTTGGCACCCTGCCTGGGATTGGTTCCTGCCTTGTGCCCTGTGTTGGCTGGGATTAGCACCAGCAGACCCCCGTGACCCTGTGTTCGGATTCAGCGGGTTGGAAAATGGATGGATGGTTGGATGTTTTTATAATATTTCTGTTATGTTTATTTATTATTTAAGTATTGTACATTAAAGTGTAGCCGAGGATCGGTGGGGGGAGTACTTCGAAGACCTCCTCAATCCCACTAACATGCCTTCCAATGAGGAAGCAGAGCCTGGGGACTTGGAGGTGGGCTCCCCCATCTCTGGAACTGAGGTTACCGAGGTAGTCAAAAAACTCCTTGGTGGCAGGGCGCCGGGGGTGGATGAGATACGCCCAGAGTTCCTCAAGGCTCTGGATGTTGTAGGACTATCTTGGTTGACATGCCTCTGCAACACCGCATGGACATCAGGGACAGTGCCTCTGGATTGGCAGAAGGGGGACTGGAGGGTGTGTTCCAACTACAGATGGATCACACTCCTCAGCCTCCCTGGAAAAGTCTATTCGGGGGTCCTGGAGAGGAGGGTCCATCGGATAGTCGAACCTCGGATTCAGGAGGAACAGTGTGGTTTTTGTCCTGGTCGTAGAACAGTGGACCAGCTGTACACCCTTACCAGGGTCCAGGAGGGTGCATGGGAGTTTGCCCAACCAGTCTACATGTGTTTTTTGGACTTGGAAAAGGCGTTCGACCGTGTCCCTCTGGGAATCCTGTGGGGGGTACTCCGAGAGTATGGGGTACCGGACCCCCTGATAAGGGCTGTTCGGTCCCTGTATGATCGGTTTCAGAGCTTGGTCTGCATTGCCGGCAGTAAGTCGAACCCGTTTCCAGTGAGAGTTGGACTCCGCCAGGGCTGCCCTTTGTCTTCGATTCTGTTCATAACTTTTATGGACAGAATTTCTAGGTGCAGCCAGGGTGTTGAGGGGGTCCGGTTTGGTGGACTCAGGATTGGGTCACTGCTTTTTGCAGATGATGTTGTCCTGTTTGATTCATCAGGCCGTGATCTTCAGCTCTCTCTGGATCGGTTCGCAGCTGAGTGTGAAGCGGCTGGGATGGGAATCAGCACCTCCACATCCGAGACCATGGTCCTTAGCTGGAAAACGGTGGAGTGCCCTCTCAGGGTGGGAGGCGAGATCCTGCCCCAAGTGAAGGAGTTCAAGTATCTCGGGGTCTTGTTCATGATTGAAGGAAGAATGGAGCATGAGATCGACAGGCGGATCGGTGCGGCGTCCACAGTGATGCAGGCTCTGCATCGGTCTGTCGTGGTGAAAAAGGAGCTGAGCCGTAAGGCAAAGCTCTCAGTTTACCAGTCAATCTATGTTCCTACCCGCACCTATGGTCATGAGCTATGGGTAGTGACCGAAAGAACGAGATCGCGAATACAAGCGGCTGAAATGAGTTTCCTCCGCAGGGTGTCTGGGCTTTCCCTTAAAGATAGGGTGAAAAGCTCAGTCATCTGGGAGGGGCTCAGAGTAGAGCCTCTGCTCCTCCGCATTGAGAGGAGTCAGATAAGGTGGTTCGGGCATCTGATCAGGATGCCTCCTGGAAGACCCAGGACACGCTGGAGGGACTATGTCTCCCGGCTGGCCTGGGAACACCTCGGGATTCTCCCGGAAGAGCTAGTTGAAGTGGCCGGGGAGAGGGAATTCTGGGCATCTCTGCTCAAGCTGCTGCCCCCGCGACCCAACCTCGGATAAGCGGAAGAGGATGGATGGATGGATTGATGAGACAGTGTAAAATGAGAAAAAAATCCTAATACAATCAATAGCCAAATGCATGTTTTATTATTATTCTGCTAAGTTTCATATCTTAGTTTCCCTTTCTTTCAGAAAGAAAATTACAAAATCAGTATGTACCATCACTCAAGTGCATAGTTTCTTAACCTATGGGTTATCGTGAGTTACCTGCTTTTGGTTCATGGTGAGTTCTGACTTCTCATTGTACTCAATAGGAAAGGGAGGTGTACAATTTGCAAATAGCCTCGCGATGGGTTACTGCATGCAATTTAAGCAGTCAACGTTGCTCTTTTATGACTGTTGGTGGCGATCTCCCCTACTAGGATGACTGTCGGCGGCAATTGTGGGTCTCTAAGAAGGGCAAGATTGGGTCAGGAAAAAAAAAAAGTTTAAGAAACATTGCTCCAATATCAAATTATCTAACAGGATATGTTTCAGGCCAGATAGCACAAGAAAAGGGGAACGCAAACACTCCAGTGAGATTATTATTTCCCCAAGGTTCCACAGTCCATACAGAATGCATTTTTCAGGTAGACCAAAGAATCCATCCATGCAGCCATCTATTTTCCAACCTGCTTATACAGTTAGTGAGTCTCTGTCGACCTCAACTATAGTTGGAGAATAATAAGTTTTGTGACAGCACTAATAATATTTTAAGAGGACAGTTTATGACTAAAAGTGCGTCACATTTAAGACTTGTGCATTCAGTGCTCACACTCACAGATCAGCAATATCCATCTCCTTTTCTAATTTTTCTAGCTTTTTTAATTCCTCTCATTAAGTCCAAGTGCACTTCCTCAGTTGAAATTCATTAATGCACACTGAGCACCAGTTGATCATTTCAATGAGCTGGTATGGAGGAGTTGAGAACGTATTGAGAATATAGCAAAGTGGGTGTTAGGTTTTTTTAATGCCTCTACCAGTCAGGATTAAATAAGAAATGACAAAAGAAAAAATACACAAGTGTGGCAAGAATGTACTTACTGTGTTTGTAGTTTAATGGGAGTGGGTGAGCAAGACATCTGCTAGGCTGGCCCCCGCCAGAGCTGCTTGAGCGTAAGCCATGAATAATGTATGGCATTTGATATTGTAGATGAAAACATTCATTTGTGCTCCAGGCTCTTTCTGTTCTGCTGTGCAAGCAAGTCATGGTGTTAGAATGTATAGAATTTGACTTTCGTATTAGGCCAAAGGGAGGAACTCTATATATCTTTGAAAGCTGTAACAAAATAACGTTGCATTATTGGAAAAAAAGGTGCTTGGGAGGAGGATTAGGGGAATCAGCTTTATTATCAGTAAATGTCACAACCTCCTAAAATATGTACAGCATTTCCTTGGTGTAATTACTGTGAGGTACTGGCATAGGCAACTGCTACGTGTTCATGCAACTTCACATAACTTTTAATAAAAGGTGGCATAACATTTATACAATTGGCACTGTTTAACTATGGTAAAAAAAGAGTGATGCCAGGTATAAACCAATTCAGAAGAAAAGCACAAAGAATTCTTGTCAGTTCTGAGTTTAGTTGCCAGCAATCATAAGTAGGAATTCTTATTTGAGTTACATCTTGCAAGAAAAATAAAAACAGCTAAAGTAAATAAACAAATGCAAAGACAACTTTATGAAGCAAAAAATACAATCTAACACATAGCAATATAAAAATATGCAATATGTAGTGCAAAAAGATGTGTGATACCTGACCACTACAGTGTTAAAGGATAGCTGTTGACCACTTGGAAGATCCTCTCAGTTTTGATGCTCTGGTACCACCTGTTTAATCACTGAGGTAAGGACAGTTCACACTCAAGGCAGTTGGAATCCATTAAAGTGGCAACTGCTTTACATCTTTTATGTTTGAAATAGATCTCTAGATTATTTTAGAAGTCAGTGCAGGTGACACATTCTTTTGAATGCTCCTTCTTTCTTGTGTGGGTGTATTACTATGGCATACGGAGATTCCATAAATCAGGATCCTATCTGTGCTGCAGTATGAAAGGTCAAGAAAATCTTTTTTTTCATTCTACATTTCTTCAGGCACTTCAGAAAGTTGAGTCAGTGGTGTGACTTTTTCTTTATGGCCTCAGAGCTATGGGCACATTCTTGATCACCTGTCGATAGAAGTAATACTGTTGAAGAGTTATGGCTATTAACTCGACCAGCTTCTGTTTCATCTCCTGTCAGTTTTCATTCTTCTATACCTTTATGACCTACTTACATCCCCACTATAAACCATATTTTACTAACAGCTGTTTGTATTTCCTGGATTATATGGTAAAAATGGCTCTGTTTTCACCTTCTTATTATAAGAAAAAGCTTCTTGTCAAAGTCCTGACCAAACCTAATTTTTCTTCACATAGTACGACAAAAAGACCAAAGGAGATTGTGAGTCTCTCATAGCCCGGGTTCACATTGTGTATATATTTTTTTCGATAAATGTAGTCCTTTAATTCATATTTTTAAAATGCAGAAACATGGCCATGTGGAGTCAAGATTCTCATGAATATTTACTTGGAAGTACTCACCAGGCCTTTAATGACCTCTTGGGCACAGCCATCAGCAGTGTGTCTGTCTGCGGAGAGAGTGTTGACCTTGTCGAGAGGTATACTTATCTTGGCAGTGACATGCATATCTCTGGTGACTCTTCCTATGAAGTCAGTAGATGGATTGGGAAAGTATGGGGGGTCATGAGGTCGCTGGAAAGGGGTGTGTGGCGCTCCCGATATCTATGCAAAAGGACAAAGGTCCAAGTCTTTAGAGTCCTGGTGCTTCCTGTTTTGCTATATAGTTAAGAGACATGGACGCTATCCAGTGACCTGAGACGAAGACTGGACTCCTTTCGTACTGTGTCTCTCCGGAAAATCTTTGGGTACCATTGGTTTGAATTTGTGTCGAATGAGCTGTTGCTCAAGGAGTCCCGAATGAGGCACATTACCTGCATTGTGAGGGAGTATCAGTTTCGGCACTATGGCCATGTGGCACGTTTCCCTGAGGGTGATCCGGCTTGTAAGATCCTCATTGTTGGGGACCCAAGTGCCTGGACCAGGCCAAGGGGTTGCCCACGTAACACCTGGCTGCAGCAGATAGAGGGTTATTTTTGGAGGGTGTGACTGGACCGCGTGTCTACCTGGGGGGTTGCCAGCCGGGATCCCAAGTTGTTTCATTGTGTAGTGGGTGCGGCAACACACTGTACCAGTTCATGCTCCCCAACTTGACTTGACTTGACTCAGCTATTGTACAGCTGCACTCGGGTCCTGATTTGGGATCCTGAGGTGGTTCATTGTGTGATGGGAGCAGCAATGCGCTATATCAGTGCATGCTCCCAACCTCAGACAACTTATTAATGTTTCAGATGGCCACAAGATGGCAACTAGAAAACATATCAATTCACTTGCATCACTTTGAAGAGAGCTGTTTTATTTCCATCCATTATTTCTAAGTGGCTTGCTCAGTTAGTTGGAGGTAGAGACTGAACTTTCATTTAACATCAAACACAGTGACTGCTAAGCCACACTGCATGCCTAAAGGCACAATATAAACACAACATGAAATCGGATTGTTAAAGAATATGTCTTTCTGAAAAATCAAAAACTAAATTTACAGGCAACTTAAAAAATGCTAGATCTGGCAGCTGAATTTGATTTGCCACCCTACTGTCTGTTTAAAAGGTATTCAAACACCATCCCAATGCTCACAAAGTTTCCTGTTAGTGAACCAGTTCTTTTAAACATATTAGATTTATGGTTGGTTTTAAATTTGGTATGAGGGAGAGTGTGTATGCATCTTTTGACCAGGGTTGTTCCCTAAATTGATCCATTTCATTACCCTCTAATGGACAAAGTGTGTATTGATGACTTTAGATCTGTGATGCTCTGTGTCCTTGGCCATGCATGAATCACCATTGATTGCTAGTAGTTCATGGCCGAGCATCAGTGGTAGAGAAACAAGACAAAGACCTGCAAGAATAAAAGTGAAAAATGAGTGCTTCTTTTTTTTACAGTGAAGAATGTACAAAAAGCAAAAATCAGTATTGTGTCATCAAACTTTAAAGGAAAAAATCTGTCACAATGACACAATAAAATGACAGAGAGGAAACATGTATGTATAAAAATAGATGGCTCCTTTATTCTTTTCTTCCAACAAAAAAGAAAAAGGCTTTCCATACACTAAATAACAATGAGTGAATAGACCATAAACTCACTATCTTATTCTACCACTTCACTTCCTATACTTACGCATATCAGCTCTCTCAGGTGTTCCTTAGCTACCTTGACTCCGACAGAAAGACAAACTCTAGCTTCTCACCCCCTCCTGTGTATGGCCAATGAATTTCTGCTGCCAATCCCCTTTATTACTGCTCCATATGAGTGCTAGAAACACAACACATCCCACAGTCCCTCTCCCAGAAATCTCCCCTTCAGTGAGTTCCCACTCATTTTAGTGTAAGCTGCTCTCTCTTTTTCCTCCTCTCCAGTAATCATTCTTACATATCTTTTTCCTGAGACCACATACTTTTGCAGGTTATCTTTGTTTAAATAAACTTTTATTCTCACACAGCATCCAAATAGCACAGGCAGCCAAACTTAGCTGAGGCCAGGCGTGCTTCCATACAGCTGCAAAGCTACAGGCTTACCAGAGTCGCTCCTCTCATTGCTGCACCTCCTCCACTGCCCTAATATAGTAAATGCATTCTTCTTCATTATTTTAGGACAAAAACACAGGCTATAAACAGTTATTTTTAATGTCTTGTGACGTTACCCATCACATACTCCACCCCTAAAAATTCCAGGTTGCACAATTGGGAAAATACCACCCTACGGGTATTTTTTCAATGACACATGTCGACCTGGAACTTACATAGACAGTAAATGCCTAATCCCATCCCTTTAAATTACTTCCAGACCTTAAAAAACTGATGGCAGCCCGCGGAAAAGCCAAAGTGTGAAAAGGACAAATAAAAACAATGAGCTTTTACACTCTGTCCATTTCCTGACCCTAGTACCCTTTGGGTACCCTACTTTAGGTTATGTCAAGTAGGTAGAAGTGTTTACATAGTCATGTTAAATGTTTGCCTATAAAAAGTGCATCATCTAAGAGAGGTTCTTATAACCCCACAAGCAGAATTGAATTGGTATATTCTAACTGTGACCTGCCTTGCCGTAAGTAAGGCATGGAGGGCACACGGTTTCAAACCATGCCTTAACGTGCCCAATAGTATGTAATGCAGCTTGCTCTATTGAATGTGTAAAACATCTTCTAATATAGAGAACAACTGAAGTTTTACCAGAAAAGGCTAAGTTTAGAGAAGAGACATTTTTTCCCATGTTTTTGCTTTTTATTTTACATGTGTAACAACCTTTTTCTTTATTCCTGTGTGGACGGTTTGCTTTGAATTTTTACTAAACCTTTTAAAACAACCTTTTGGACTGATAGATTTCTTTTGGCACATATTTGACTCATGCTTGATCCTGCCTTACCTACCAGCAGCTACACCCTTGCTGTAGTCATCTTGAGATGCCACCACTCTTGACTTGCCTGGAAAGATCAGCTCCACCTGCTTTTGAAGCTCTCTGGGACTTAAGCTGAAACAGTAGGTCAAAATCTTCATGTCACATGTTAATGATATTTACAAAAAAATGGCTGTTCCATATTTCCTGGAGAGACATCTTCTACATTTCTTCTTAGATGAATCTTGACACCTAATTTTTGGCCTGTTATCTGAGGTGAGGGACCATGCCCATGCACTCTTTCTTTATGTCACGGTATCTGGTTTGACAGACTTGTCACCTTCACTACTCTTGTGCCTTCTAGGCCAAAATCACTGTACATGGCCTCTCCAGCTACAGCCATAACATTGTATTTTCTCTTTCCCTACTGTTGAGCATGGAGATTTCTCTGCACCATTACCATTTCGACCCATATCCACCACAGAAATACCTCTAAGCCTCCCTGCAATTGTAAGCTTTTGACAGTTACACTTCTTCTGGGCTGCCAGGATCACCTCCACCAGGTCTGTACCTTCATGGGCTGACTCCGGCCAGCAATCCTCCACCCAGGTCATCTGTTGATCTCTGAACCCTTATAAAAGCTGGCCGAACACAAGGCAGTCAATTCTTATTTGTACATGGTGTTCTTACCCAGCTGAAATCAATGTTCATGTAATCCTTGCAACTGGCCCAATATTGGCGGCCAATACCCACTATACAGGGTATCACAAGATCTAGATGAGGTAGGGGTATAAAATGGCTTCTGCTCATTAAAAATGAATTAGATTGTAAAAAAAGTTAATTTCTTGGTCCGGCCTCCCTTTACCAGATTCTACTCCTTTGCACAGCTCTATAATTCTGCTTCAAATAAAATTCTGAAAAGACAAAGTAATCAGGTCTCTTAATTAAACATCCATCCATCCATTTTCCAACCAGTACACTGATTTCTTACACCAGACCCAGTGTTTCTTATGAAGCATTTCTAAAAGCAGGTATTCCTATTCTCTTCACTGGTTGACATTAGTAGTATGGGCACCCTGTGCTACACTCTAATAAAGATTAATAATTGAAGTCTCTGCTTCATGGCAGATATTAATCTCTTTTAATATGTCATTAATTACTGAAGTTCAAAATATAAGCTTAAGCTTCCAAAGTTTACAGAAATTGTGAGTCTTTGTTATGGGTTTATATTTATTTGCAAGGACACAGACAAAAAAGTAAAAAAAAAAAAAAAGATTTGCCAAGACACGCTCTTTAGCTTTGAATATTGCATTCATTAAGCCATCTAACACATTCATAAATAACCCCGGATCACATCTAGAGAAAATAGAAGTCCTGTCAGGGGTCACCCATCCTACGTTTTATTGCATTCATTATTTTGGTTTAAATTTATTTCTGAAAATAATAAAAATGAAGGAAACTGTCAGGCACACAGCCTCATAAACAACCTTGATCATGCAGAATATTAAAGCAGCCGATTCAGTGGTCCTGTATTCTTTTCTGTTGCTTAGTCAGTTTCCAGAACTCAAAATCAATATCCGTTTTAATAAAATGTAATCTGGCATCCGTTTCAGAGATCATTGTTGAAACGTGAGGCACAGCTCTGTTGTGAGCATCATAGACAGCACAACAAGGTCCAGCCATGCCAGCAGGTCATGAGGATTTAGTGTGCTTAGACACTGTTATGTGTATAAAAAAATAAAGAAAAAAATGTGTGCAATGTACAAACAGAAAACAATTAATTTTATTTAGCTACTGTACATATATGGATAGCACAGTAAACATTTAACACAACATTTGATCAAGAGGGTAAAGAAAAAAGGTCAAAATGGCATGTATTAGAAACTTCTGACTATGCAGTGACATAAAAATAAAAACGGCATGGTAGCTGTCTGCTGCATTTTTTATCTCTAAATGTAGGCTTTAATAAAATAAACAAATATAGCAATATATCTGGAAGAAATGTTGATGAAGCTTTGACAACAGTAGGATTGTTATCTCAAAATTTAGCAAAGCTCAAATTCTGTTAAGTTGATGGCATAAACCTCCATCCATCCATTCGTTTTTAGAATCTACTTAATCCAATTTTAGGATGTCTGACAGCTAAAACCTATCCAATACCATTGGACTCAAAGTAGGAACCAATCCCGGACAAGGTGGCAGGGTTTGGTGAAGTCCTGAAATTACCCAGCAGGGAGTCTGAACATTAAACCAAATGTAAGCACTAGGTAAGAGTTAATGAATACTAACACTTGACCCTGGATCCTTCTTTTAAAGAAGAATGAGCAAAAGTTGCAGCATCCAGAGGTTGAAATTTATCAAGATTAGAAGTTGTAGTTTGTCAATGGTGCCTTTACTAAATATTCTGTGGGCAGTGTGACATTGATGGGGTTAGTTTCAGCTTGTTGTGAATGAGTTTGCAGCAACAGCCTAAATTATTGACTCAGAAGAAGTATAGGGAGATTAACACGTTAAAATGAATGAGCAGGGTCATAGTCAGAGACAGTCAGAAAGTCACAAATCCAGAAAGATAGATAGAAAGTCAACCAAAACTCAGCACGTTAGTTAGACAAACTGGACAGATGTACATTTTTCTGGTAGCACCTTTTTAGTACACCCTAGCCTAAACAAGAAAAGTAATTTTAAAGCAAAAAATAAGGACAAAAATACAACACTAAACATTGTGTGCCACCATTTTAAATAGGTGGGATATGATAATGTCATATTATATTTCAGGAGACATCTATGTGATATGACCTGCAAGGGGGGCTGTTACTGTAAACTATGGCTGCTGACATGAAAAACAATGCAAAATGGTGGCAACCACAAAAATGAAATGGTGTTGAGATGATGTTATTGTCATAATAATACAAAATAATAACAATACAATGACTGTAAAGGCATCTAACAATGAGGAAACATGCTGATTCATTTAACAATTATCTGGATAGCTTTTTAATCACATTGACATTACAATGTTTTTTTGCTTTTATTGTAAGTGTCAAGCCTAATTAAACACATTGGATCAAATGCAGTGTACCTGAGTCAGTTCCATACTAGCACCATATCAAGTCTGGCATACGTAATACAGCACTAGTAGAGGATGACTCTCAGGTTAAGTATCGTTGCAGTGAACAACAGAAGGCAATCAGAGCTTTAACTAATCCACAGCTAGTTATGTGCTGGTCTGGTGTTTACCGTCAGATGAGTGTCTGATTGATTGTTAATATCAACGCATGGGTAATTAAAGACGTGCTGCTACATGTTCTGCACACATATGGTGTTCAGACCACAGGAAGACAAAAAAAAGCTTAATCAGAAACAATATATTAAATCTTCCATACACATCACACATTATTGAAATCTCTATATTAAATCATATCAAAATTATTAATGTTGGCAGGCAGATCATTATGAGCATGATTCACTTTGAGATTCAAGAAAAGGGTTTGAAATTCTTACATAAGTACTATTCACTGTAACACTGAATGAGACTGCATTATTAAGAAGTCCTATCTTCAGTAAGCTCAGAATTAAAACAAACAAAAAGGTATATGTGAAGAGTAATAACTTGATGAGAGTTTGGAGAATTAGTTAAATGTTACTAGAACCTCACCTTAAAGATAAGTTTGGTATTTTTCAATTCAATATTATTTATTCTCAATCATGGTATACTGTATATTAGTTTGCCACTTGAAACTGATTTTTAAAGTGAAGCATGTTTTATAAATTTTAAGAAATAACTAGTCTGCTCTTGTCTTCTTATATAATACACTTCTGTGGCTGTCTGTTTGCCTGTCCAGGATTTTAAATCACTTGTAGCTCGCAAACCGTTTGACTTATTGACCTGAAATTTGGTAGACATATACTACGTGACCTCTACTGTCTGCTTTCAGGGTGATGATTTACCTCCAAGGTTATTCCTATTTTTATTTTTACTTTATTTTATTGTAAAATCAACTCTCGGCATCAGGGCGGCCATGCGGTGTATGTGTACGGGCACCGTTCTCATTCCCTACGACCTTCGCCGTCACTTCTTCTACCTCTTCATATCTTAAATCACTCTTGAGGCAGATTGAAGACTTAAGTACCAGTTTAAGTGAAAAATTAAGGAAAACGTACTAAGTGATTGCAACACAAACACTGACTTAATTAGTTTTAACGTGAAAAGATGCTGATGAGAGAAGAGAAGAAGCAGGCCGCTGGAGTGGAGAAAAGAAGAGCTGCTGAGGAAGCAGCAAGCGCATCAACCTCTGTGCAAACAAATGCTAAACATACAGAGAAAGAGTTTGAAAACTATGAATGCTCAAGTCAAGTGTATTCACTGCACGTTATCGTGCAGTGCGCCATTACTGGTGTTTTATAATGATGTGGATGGGCACTGCGGTCCCTTCATAAAGAAAAGCCTTTTAATTTAACTAAATGTGTCCACTTATCATGACAAAAATATTACAGAATATTGAACAAAAACTTTGACTTGAAAAATACAGAACTTATCCTTTAAGATGAGATTTCAGCAACATGTTAACTAATTATCCAAACTCTTATTAAGTTATTACTTTTTCCATATTGCTTTTTGTTTGTTTGAGTTCCATGTTTACTTAAAATGTTACATTGAATGTTACATACTCTTTATATCAAATTGTTCCCAGTACATACAGAGATGTGCTGACAGTACACCATCATTATACTAAGAAGTTAAATATGGTGTTTTACAGGACTCAGTACTAGGACCTTTATATATTCACTTTACATGCTTCCATTGGAAACTATCATTAGAAAACATTAAATTCATTTTCACTCATATGAAGATGACACTCAATTTTTCTTTTTCTTTTAGACTAAATGGTGTTTCTCTGATGGTGTCCTTAATTAATTGTTTTATTGAGTTAGAGGAATAGATGGATGAGAACCATTTGTCTCTGAATACATAAAAAATAGAAATGTTAGTTATTGGAGAGAATGAAGCTAACCACAACAACATTCTGTCACTTTTTAACTCACTTGGAATCACCATTAGTTTTACTGAATCTGCACTCAATTTAGGTGTTATCTTTGACACTAGCCTGTCATTTAAAACATTTAAATTACAAAATTATCCAAAACATGTTTTCCCATCTTATAAATGTTGGAAGATTAAGATGTTTTCCAAATATGCCAAGCACTGAGAAATTAATTCATGCATTTATTTCTAGCAGAACTGACTTCTGCAATGTGTTATTTGATGGCTGTTCAAATTGTTTTTTTGCAGCTTTCAGGTAATTCAAAATGCTACTGCAAAAATTATTACACAAACTAGAAACAATGCAGTTCTCAAGTCCCTACACTGGCTCCCATCTGATGCTTAGGGCTGATTTCAGAATCCTACTTTTAATTTATAAGGCCTTAAGTGGAGAAGGACCTGCTTACTTCTCTGATCTTTTCATTACCTACAAACCAGAGTGCACATTAAGATATCAAGATACTGCCCTACTTAAGATTCCACTTATTACATTAACAAAATAACAGTGGGATGTTGAGGTTTTAGTTACAGGGCTCCAAAGCTATTGGATGTTCTGCCTGCTAATATAAAACATGCCACTTCAGTCTCAGTTTTTAAAACCAGGCTGAAAACTTACTACTTTAGTCTAGTGTACCCTGACTAGAGCTACTGATTGGCTGTTTATACTGCATCTCTGTTTGGCTGTCATTTGTAAAAAAAATATAAGTGATACAGTATTTATAGACCCATTACTAACCTTCCCTCATTCTGTTTATCTTTTCAGTATCTTGATATTGTGCTTTGTGCCACTGCTCTACTGTCATACTGCTCACCTGCGTATAGTAAACTAATCTCAGATAAAAGCACATTGGAATCACCGGATTCTGTAATCAGATTGGATGGCCAACAAAGACTCCACTACAGAACACCCAGGAGGGTGTAGGCAGGCAGTTGGATGAGGTCTCCAGGACTGTGACTTTGTTTCTGACCCTGTCTTTTACAATTTTAATCTTCTCCACTGTCAGCTGGCCATAGTTTATCAATTAATCAGTGCCTTTAACTTAAGATTGGTGACAACTTAATGGGTACAAGGCCGGGATCAACAAAAGTCAACATCAAGGGGCAGAAGGCTAAATGTCAAGAAAATTCTTATAGAATATATAATTTATTTCTATCCACCACTTTTCAGCAAAGACTGCAAGATAAACTAAGTCATATGCACTTTAGGCATTAATTTTCCTTATAGCACAGCATCAAATACCGGCAGTCACTCTCATCTGAGAAATATACTCTGCAGGACATGTTTTGTATATTGTTGATGACTCAAATTCTCCCATGTTAGATGAGGATTTTGAGCTGTCAGATAAAAGTGATGATGAGACTGCTGCTGAAAAACAGCTTCAGTGGTGCAACATGTATTGCAAGCTATGTGACTTAGCAATGCATGAAATTGGTTGCTTTGAATGACATTATACTCTTGAAAATGATCATGAATAGGGTGTTAATGCATTTGTTAATTGTACGCTTCCCACAAATTTGTGTAATGAAAAATACATTTTTACTTTTTTTCAAAAAAAGTGATTTTTTTCCTAGAATTTATGACCGTAGTACCTGAGTGACATGAAGGCCTGCTAATATGGAACACAATGGACACTTGGCTAAGAAAGGGGCCAGAGATAAAAATAAAACACCAGACAAAATGTAAGCAGGGCTGAGACACAGAAGTAGTTCTGACATTAAAGACTTAGGTATGTAGGGATAATGGGGACAGCCAGAAGGTATTCTGGTGACAAAAATAGATCCACTGATGATTCCAGGAGTAATTCCAGGTCTTGGATATAAATGATCGCATAAAGGAGGGAGTTTAAAGCTACCATAAGCCAAACAAACATTGAATCAACAGTTACTAGAAAAGTAGGGGATGAAGGCTCACAGGAGGATAAAGTGTAAGAGGGCGAGGAAGAGACAGATGGAAGGTGAAAGAAGAGATTGCTCCATGATACTTTAAAGTTTGTTACCCAACCTGGTACAAGCAGTTTTTTTGGCTTTATTTCTATCTGGTTATACTTTGTCCTCTCATTTTGTTAATTCCTTTCTTGTGTGGTTCATATTTCAATAAGCAACTTGAATACATTAACCCTTTAACCGCCAACTCCCTAAATATTCCCCACGCCAGGCGAAATCTGAACAATTTTCGTTTTTTTACTTTTTTACATTTTTTACATTTATTCAAGCAGTATTGACCACTAAATGTTGTGCAAGTTCTAGAAATGGGCAAACACATAATAAAACACAAAATGTACCTTTTCTCAGGCTTCCACAACAATAAACTTTCATCAGCTGTAACTGATGGTCCTGGCATGTAGGGCAACTGAAATGCTTCAAATAAATGGTCAATCAAAGGACGTAGCTTGAACAAGCGGTCGCGGTTTGGATCTTTCTTATCTGGCTCATTTCTGTTGTCATTCAAATGAAAGAATTTCAGCAGCAAAGAGAAACTGTGCTGCATACAGATTTGTCTGATGAGCAAAATGTCTGATCAAATCAGGTGACACAAACAGCTCATAAATCTGCTCAGCAGTGTAATTGTTTACATCAACAGTAAAGCCACACGTTGCCTCAAACGGATGCAGAAAAGGTAGTTCACCTCGGGCAGCAGTCCAGTTGAGATGCTGGGGATACACCCACTCATCGCCGTCATCCGATGCGCCGTCATTCACAGTATCATGCAGCGCACGTTACTAATCATCATTGTCGCTAAAATCTTCTTCAGAACTGCTACAATCATGATCAGAATTATTGTCCAAAATCGCCTGCAAAACCTCACTTGAAGTCAGTTTACGTTTCACCATATTCACAGCTTTCACTTTCGAATCACATCACGTGATCGGCCAATACAAGCGCAGAGTTGTCGAAATACAACGTAGTAATAATACCCACGCCAAACTGTCAGTTATACTACGCGCCAGGCATTCATATAACCACAGGCAAATGTGCCGGATAATTCCGGCAGTAAGGCGTCAGCATTAAAGCTACGATGCCGGATATATCCGGCAGAGGGCGGTTAAGGGGTTAAAACCCTGAGAGGTAACATGGCATATCAATTAAAATACATTTCATGAAAACTGAAAGCCAACCTCTATGCAGATCTGATTTAGTGCTCATTGAGTTTCACCCTTCACCATAACTGAAAGAAGCACACATGGAGAAATATTTTTAGGGTGAGTGAACAGAAGTAATAGCTGGGTATGAAAGAATGCCTGTTGATGATACGGAGGCTCTGTCATGTTTTAGACTGGTCTTCGTGTTTTTTTTTTTTATCTTTAATCTTTGGTTTTTATCTTTAGTTGTGGGTGCTTTTACTAATTACAGTGCAGTCACCTGAAGGGTTTTAGGGAAGTAACAGGCACAGGACTATATCATGTCAATGCAGCTTTTTGCCTAGTCTCCCTCCTTCCAAAAGTCAGTTTTGCATTCATGATTAAGTTCCAAGAACTAGAAACTCCTGTTTATGGATCCAGGAATCAGTTATGTAGAGTTTTAATATGTTTGTGATTTTTTTTTGTTTGTTTTTTAAATAGTTCTTGCTTATGGTTAAAAGATTTAGGTTTACTTTATTTGTTTTTATGTCTTGGTTCACTATGATTGAAATTTTCATTACTTCTTTCTTTCCTTTTTGTTCTTGTTTCTTTGTTTTTCCCCAGTTATTTAAAAGATTAAATTATTTTCAAATTAGTTAAATTAGCTTTGGTCAGGTTTTCCCTTTTCCGTTCTAATTTCATTAAAGCTTCAAACATAACTCTGGCCATCTGCCACTTACTCTGCCTCTTATATGGTACCAGAGAGACAATACATGAATAAGAGTGAATAGTTAGGGAATTAAAAGAAGGTAAAAGTACAATATTCCTGGGTCATGAGTGTCCAGGGTGCTCCTTCTGATTTGCGGATTGTGTCTGATTTTTTTTAATATTGTTCATCTTTACTAAGGAAGAGTTCTTCATTATTGATAGCTTAATAACTCTGATTACAAGTAGCTCTCAAAAATATGAAGTATGATAGAATAAATGATCACAGTATTAAGTTATGTGCATTGTGCTATGAATCTTGTGTTACGAAGGAAAATTATGATTTATTCAATTTTCTGTATTTGCTCTCAAAACAACAATAATTATATTATCATTTGGAAATGAGCAATCTCCTGGGTTGCCACTATCACTGAGCATAGATTAGCTTTATTATGAAAAGCCATTCCAACAGGAAAGCATGATGCTGTTTGCATGCAAAAATTGTTCTTGTTTTCAAAAGGCAGAATCAAAAAAGAGATGGAGTGAACAGGGACTGCTTTGGTTTTATTTTGGAGTTGGGCAAGTGCCGAGCCATCTCATATTAAAGACAAGGACGACAACTACTGAGGAGGGCTCAGATGGGACATAGGATTGATTTAGTTCTTAAAACAGTTCTTAAACCCTTACACTGGCTCCCGGTTAAGTTTAGGGCAGATTTCAAAGTTCTCCTTTTAACATATAAAGCATTAAATGGCCATGGTCTGGCTTACTTGTCTGAACTTATCATGACTTACAAACCAGAGCACACATTAAGATCTCAAGATGCCGGTGTGCTTATGATTCCAAGGCTTAATTAAATAACAGTGGGAGGTCGAGCTTTTACAACCCCAATTCCAATGAAGTTGGGACGTTGTGTAAAACGTAAATAAAAACAGAATACAATGATTTGCAAATCCTTTTCAACCTATATTCAATTGAATACACTACAAAGACAAGATATCGAATGTTCAAACTGATAAACTTTATTGTTGTTTTGCAAATCTTCACTCATTTTGAATTTGATGCCTGCAACAAGTTCCAAAAAAGTTGGGACAGGGGCATGTTTATCACTGTGTTATATCACCTTTCCTTTAAACAACACTCAATAAGCGTTTGGGAACTGAGGACACTAATTGTTGAAGCTGTGTAGGTGGAATTCTTTCCCATTCTTGCTTGATGTACAACTTCAGTTGCTCAACAGTCCGGGGTCTCTGTTGTCGTATTTTGCGCTTCATAATGCGCCACACATTTTCAATGGGAGACAGATCTGGACTGCAGGCAGGCCAGTCTAGTACCCGCACACTTTTACTACGAAGCCATGCTATTGTAACACATCCAGAATGTGGCTTCGCATTGTCCTGCTGAAATAAGCAGGGACGTCCCTGAAAAAGATGTCGCTTGGATGGCAGCATATGTTGCTCCAAAACCTGTATGTACCTTTCAGCATTAATGGTGCCTTCACAGATGTGCAAGTTACCCATGCCATGGGCACTAACACACCCCCATACCATCACAGATGCTGGCTTTTGAACTTTGCGCTGATAACAATCCGGATGGTCCTTTTTCTCTTTGGCCCGGAGGACACGACGTCCATGATTTCCAAAAACAATTTGAAATGTGGACTCGTCGGACCACAGCACACTTTTCCACTTTGCGTCAGTCCATCTCAGATGAGCTTGGGCCCAGAGAAGCCGGCGGCGTTTCTGGGTGTTGTTGATATATGGCTTTGGCTTTGCATGGTAGAGTTTTAACTTGCACATGTAGATGTAGCGACGAACTGTGTTAACTGACAATGGTTTTCTGAAGTATTCCTGAGCCCACGTGGTAATATCCTTTACAGTATGATGTCGGTTTTTAATGCAGTGCCGCCTGAGGGATCGAAGGTCATGGGCATCCAGTGTTGGTATTTCAGCCTTGCTGCTTACGTGCAGAGATTTCTCCAGATTCTCTGAATCTTTTGATGATATTATGGACAGTAGATGATGAAATCCCTAGATTCCTTGCAATTGTACGTTGAGAAACGTTGTTCTTAAACTGCTGGACTATTTGCCCACACAGTTGTTCACATAGTGGTGAACCTCGCCCCATCCTTGCTTGTGAACGACTGAGCCTTTTGGGGATGCTCCTTTTATACCCAATCATGACAAACACCTGTTTCCAATTAACCTGTTCACAGGTGTTTTTTGAACATTCCTCAACTTTCCCAGTCTTTTGCTGCCCCTGTCCCAGCTTTTTTGGAACGTGTTGCAGGCATCAAATTCAAAATGAGTGAAGATTTGCTAAACAACAATAAAGTTTATCAGTTTGAACATTCGATATCTTGTCTTCATAGTGTATTCAATTAAATATAGGTTGAAAAGGATTTGCAAATCATTGTACAGTATTCTGTTTTTATTTAAGTTTTACACAACGTCCATCTTCATTGGAATTGGGGTTGTAGTTACAGGGCCCCTAAACTGTGGAATGGTCTGCCTGCTACTATTAGAGATGCCCCATCGGTCTCAACTTTTAAATCCTGGCTGAAGACTCACTACTTCAGTTTAGAATATCCGGACTAGAGCTGCTGATTAACTGTACAGACTGCATCTCTGTTGTTAGTAATTAGCACTAAAACATAAGTAACATGATAAAAACATAAGTAACATGATAATTATAATTTGATACTAACTCTCACCTATTCTGTTTCTCTTCTCGGTACTCAAATGTGGCACTTGGTGCCACAGCCCACCTGCCAAGTTGTTTTGCCTGCCAAAGGTAAAGTCATCCCTGATGGAGGATCGCAGGAATCGTGGGGCAGAGGGGTCCTTTCATCGGATTGGCTGGTCAAGCAATGTTTCAGCTGTGGAATGGTCAAATGAGGGAGGCAGCTTGATGGCTGAGGTCTCCAGGACTCTAAACAAATCCAAATCATATTATGTGATATCATCTACTGTTAAATTCTGGTCCGTACTTGTAAAATTTTTATTTTTATATTGAATTGAGGATTTGTTCTGTTCTGTGTATTGTACTGTATTGTATTGACCCCCTTCTTTTTGACATCCACTGCACGCCCAACCTACCTGGAAAGGGGTCTCTTTTTGAACTGCCTTTCCCAAGGTTTCTTCCATTTTTTCCCTACAAGGGTTTTTTTGGTTCTTCTTAGAGAGTCAAGGCCGGGGGGCTGTCAAGAGGCAGGGCCTGTTAAAGCCCGTTGCGGCACTTCTTGTGTGATTTTGGGCTATACAAAAATAAACTGTATTGTATTGTATTGTATTTAATTTTAAGCAGCCTGGTCTGTAGATTTTGTCATTTTAAACATTGATTACTTTTTGCTTTTGCTGTAATATCGGACAAACACCTCTTGCCTGCTATTTCTGAAATCTGCACATTAATACCTTCTTAATACAGCTGCCAAATCAGAAGCAAGTAAAAAAAGAAGTAGCACGTTCACTTTCCCCTCTTCCCAGCCTCCAGGGTAACTCATCCAAAATTCCTGACATTTACACAATGGACTGATGCAATTTAATTTAACTACACTGCTCAGATATCAGGTATTTGATGTGAGAAAGTGCAACCTAGCTCCTTGTAGATAAACCAAAGCCCCAGAGCTGGCTCAATCTCCTGTTTGAAGTGCAGTGCCTTTCAGTGGAAATGATTCCTCTAGATAATGATGATCTGCCCATTGGCAGCATTTTGAACATTTTTATACAGGGTTTTCTCAAACATAATACCAAGAGTCTTTTGAGAACTCATATTAGTATTTAGGTACATTTTCATTTTGACTTCAGTTAATATATTGCATTTTATAAAGGTGTACTGTTCCCCCAGTAATTACATTTTTTCATAGCAAATATAGAGTTTATAAAACAGGAAATTGTCAATTGCCAAAACAAAATGGAAAAAATATCTACCATCACAGCTATAAATGAAATAAATTAATGCAGAAAAAATAAAAAGCACACTGTCACGCATGCACACTGGAAGATGTCCTCACGGGCTCAATCGAGGTATGCAATAACCCACTGGGGTGAGAACAGACGCTGTCAATAACATTTTCTTCTTCTTCTCTCGCTCTAGCACCGAGAAACCACCCAGTAAGGGCACTTAGTCCCGCTTCTTCCTGTTCATCAACAATAAAAAACCCAGGAAGGAGGTGTCTTTTGCAACCAGAGCAACCCGCTGGATGAAGCTCTTGTGATTGAACCCAAGTACTGCAGCTAAAGACAAATCAGCTTTTGTTTGCATTATGCCTAAGGACCAGAAGCAAAATGCCAAGAGGCATTCATTTTTGCTGGAATGTTCTGTTGATTAAACTGGATGATCCAGTTGGTATCCCAACTTTTACCTTTATGCGACCTGCCAGCCACAAAGCATATAATTCTATTAACGTCTGATAAAGTGGTACCAATGTAAGTTCCCAGCTCTGTAACTTTCATGTGGAGTTTCCAACAATCTTCTCATGTTTGGGTGAATTTTCTCTGAAGACTTCATATTTCTTGCACATATCAAAATGTCCATGTTGTGCTAAGTTGTCAGTCTATATTGATGCAGTATGAAACAGTATAGATTTGTGCCTCAGTGTGGCCTTCAATAAAGTGTCATCTAATACAGAGCTAACTTCTGCCTTGCACCAAATGCTGTAGGTGCAGGCTACAGCTCCTCTTCAACTGTACCGAATATAAGACAGTTTGTTTTGGAAAGTGGGTAGATGAATAATCATTACAAAGGCATTAACCTCCTTAGCATTAACTTCAAGTGTGTCTCAGGCTCATAATTCTATGCAATTACGGTTAGCCATGAGTCAGACATGTACTGATCCTATATTCATTTTTAAGCCCTGAATAACGCTTGGGACAGTATTCTGCTGCCATCTAGTGATGATATAACATGGTTGGTTGGGATAGGCTTGGAGCATGTGTTGATAGTACATTGCAGCACCCACCACATAATTCTGCAAAAAATCATGACTATTTCAATGCGTTTTGCAACACTAAGGCAACTATTAAATATTCATGAGTAGGGTGGAGCCGCCAACTAAAAACAAATGGCAAACAAAATCGAATTGAGTCATGGAGATGACGATGTGAATTGGTCATTAGATGTTGATAAGGAAAGTTAAACTGATGCGTGATACGGCACTATATGACCAAACCACCTGGTGAATTTGGTCAGCATGAAGCTTCAGCGCTGTGGTAGCCTGCAATAAAAACAAGGGGTGCTTTGATCGTGTAAGTTAAGCAATAGAAAAATAGTAGAAATGTGCGCAAAGAAACACGCTTCTACTGTATGATTGCAACACTGGGCTGTGTGTTGATTACTGTTTTAGAACATATCACATGAAGGACATGTTCTATAATCTGCACAGCAATGGGCACTAGGCATACCTCTCCTACTGTATTTGTGTTGATTGTTTTTGTATTTACATATTTTTGTTACACATAACATTTTTTTACTTGTTGAAAAAAAAATCAATGTTCTCATACAAAGTAGGATAAAAGTTTCACCAATATTCTGTTAATAATGTATGAGCAAGTGCTATGCATTACTTAAATAGGTAACATCTAGGAACCTCAATAGGATGAGTAAACTCACTAATGGGCCCCTGAACAAGTCACTTTGCCTGCTTCTCATTTGATAATGAAAACAATTACACTTTATTCTTATCTTGTAAGTTGCCTTGGATAATGGTGTCAGCCAAATATAATAATAATAATAATAATAATAATAATAATAATAAGGGGCTGGAATTGAATTCCCAAAATTAAGAAAGAATTGCCCAGTAATTACATTACTCTTTTTAAAATATTCAGTGGAAGTGATTGAATAGGCTTTGTTCCATAACAGTACCAGGGAATCAAAATTAAAAGATTGCGGTCATAGATATGACTAAGTCAAAGCTAGACACTGAACACAGAGTTCCCGACTGAGAGGAGTGCACCCCTTAACAAAACACAATAGTCTCAGTGAGCATAGTGTATATTGTTTTTTATTTTTTAGAGATTTTAAAAGACAAAAATAATCATCTCACTCTGCACAGACATCCGGAAGGACCAGAACAATCTGGAGAGATGAAGCCAGGGTCAGTTTCATTCATGGGGCATCTTCTCTGAGCCATGGAGGGAAGAGACAAGACTGTTAGCAATGGTGGCCCCTCTCGTTCTGGAGTGGTATCTCATACCTGATCTGAGGTAATAAGGTGATCCACAGACACAATTGCCTGACAGAAGATAATGCCAGCACAAAGTGTTTGAAAAGACTTTGAATCTGAGTGAAGAATGGAATCAGGAGAAGTCAGGGTCAAAACTGGGGAATCAAAAATCAAGAAAGAACAAGCTCAGGGTGTTGTGTTCAGTTGTAGTTTCTGCCAGAATGCTAGGGGGAGTTTTTAGAAAATATGTTACCTGCCGTAAGGATAGCAAAGAGTCTAGGAATAAAAAGAATGTCTTCTTGATTGGTGATCGTTCGTGCCTATCGTAAAATAAAGAAGTTAACGTTGTGAGTTATCCGTGGCTGGCTAATTATTTTACCCTGCTCTGGACATAACACAGGGCATGAAACTAAAAATCATAGTCTGAGGCTGTAGCAAAAAAGATCAAAAACCAGTAAAGGCACACAAACTGAGCCAAATACTTGAGTAGAACAACAATGTCAAAAAGAACAAAAAACTCATACTTGTGTTTTTGGGTTGAATCCACAAACCTGCACAATGCTGACCTTTGAAATTGTCATCATAATGATGTCACGTGCCTCACCCAACCAGAGTAATGACTGTCAAAACAGTCTAATAATGGTGGCATCTGCAAGAAAAACAAAATGGAATCATGGGAGAATGATGCTGAAAACACATCAGATTGGAAATCAAATGTAACCACTAAACTCCTTGGTCTCCAGACTCCCTAAAATCTTGTCCCAACTGTTTTTTGAGACCAAGGACATGTTAAAAAGAATTACAAACAAACAGATCACTACCGGCATATTATCTGGGGCATCACTGAAATTGTCAGATATACACTGTGACTGCCAATGTTGTCCTTTTAAGGGATCACACAAGGCCTTCTTATTTGTGTCCTTGGAGTTCCTTGTCAGATGGTTAATTTGCTATATGCTCAACAGTGCAAAAAAAAGCATAACTGTGAATTAAAGAATATTACAATCCACAATGGGTTCATGGGCGGCACGGTGGCTCAGTGGGTAGCGCTGCTGCCTCGCAGTTGGGAGATCTGGGGACCTGGGTTCACTTCCCGGGTCCTCCCTGCGTGGAGTTTGCATGTTCTCCCCGTGTCTGCGTGGGTTTCCTCCTGGTGCTCCGGTTTCCTCCCACATTCCAAAGACATGCAGGTTAGGTGGATTGGCGATTCTAAATTGGTCCTAATGTGTGCTTGGTGTGTTTGTGTGTGTCCTGCGGTGGGTTGGCACCCTGCCCAGGATTGGTTCCCTGCCTTGTGCCCTGTGTTGGCTGGGATTGGCTCCAGCAGACTCCCGTGACCCTGTGTTCGGATTCAGCAGGTTGGAAAATGGAGGGATGGACGATGGGTTCATTGTAAAAGTGCAAAATACTCCAACAAAAGAGCTTATCGTCAACAATAACACAAGAAAGATAGCATCAAAAAGATGAGATCTGACATTCTAATGACATTAGAAAAGCTGGTAGTCTGTCATTGCTTACAAATTTCTTTCATTGGAGGAAAATGGCTACTATGGCATCATATGCCCAGAATGCAGTGCCGTTATCTCTGTCATTTTCTCAGCTCTCTCTGGTTTCTGATATTCTTGGAAAGAAATTAAAAGATGGCAGCCCAAATCAGTTAGTGACCTTCAAAGTTAGATCTGACATCATAAAGCAGAGGCAGCATGAAAAGACACGCAAAATCTTCCTATGGAAGAAAAAAAACACAACCATTCCTTCTTTATTCATAAATGAACATGCTAAATTCTAAAAGCATGGTATATAAAAAAATCTCTCATCATTTAAAATTCTAAGGCATGTAGATATTTAAGACTGTTACTGAAAAATGTGAAATGGCGTGCGTTTGTGCATTCATGGTATTAATGATGTGAGAGGCTAACATTGGTGGAATGTAAAAAGCTTGAAGTAGCAACTTTGTAGTTCCAGGGAAAATAAAAACTTGAAGAAATGAACCATTGTGCACATCTACACTTGTCTCCAACAACATGCATGAGCATGACAATCACTTTGGTGATATTATGATGGCGCATCCATTGCGAGAAATGTGTGACAGTAATGAAATGGTACAAAAAACATAGCAAAAATATTTAAAAACTGTGTAAAAATGTTCTCATGTAGTGGGTGGTTGTGTTTACATGTGTGTAGGATTAAGTGGGGGAAGGATTCTGTTTAATGAAGTGGTATACACAAAAGATATAAAAATACTTTGGAGCACAGTCGCTAGTCTCGATTAAGTGCTAAAATGATTTCATATGTAACACTTTTTCCAATTAAAATTTTTATTTAGTATATTTTACGGACTTAATTCATGACATCTTTTCCTTAACCCTTCACTAAAGTTTTCAAAGACCAAGAAACTTTAATACTCTGAGAATATATAGTTCAACGCTTTTGTATCTTGTGGATACTGGCCTGCTGATGACAAAAGTCACCTTTAAATTTTCCTATCACATATTGTTTTATTGCAATTGTGTATTTTTTTGATTTCCTGTCATATTTTATGTCTACTAATATGTTGCCCACATTGTAAGATGTTTTGTTTAGTCCAGGTACAGTTTTGTGTTGTGAGCATGACCAGCAACAGCAGGGTCTTTTATTGATTGATCATTGTTAAGTCTGAAAGCTGTCTTGTTTCACGATGGCAATGTCCACCATTTAATACCCATTGGCTGTAAAGTCCATATGAAGGAAGCCTACGAAAACATGGAACTGCTGTTGAAGCATATACAAGGCAACTACTACTACTGGAACATCTGTGGTGATCTAAAAGTAGTGGCACAGCAACTTCGAAGGGGCTCCCGGCCAGAAGTGAATTGAAACTAAAGTCAGGAGGAGAGCTGGACAAAGGGAGTTTGACAGACCAGATACATTTCAGAGAAGGTGTTGGAAGTGAGAAATGGAGTGTGTAGATATTGGGTCAAGATGAGAAAGTGCTGTGGGTACCCAATCAGTTAGCCAGGAGCTTCTACTTTTTAGTCAGAGCAAGGAAGATTACTGTACATGTTTGCTGTTTTTGTCCCTTTATTTTAATAGTTTAATAGTTTGAGCTCTCCTTGGCATTATTCCTCCTTATGGTTATTATTTCTCTAATAAACTAACATATTTTACTAATTTGGTCTCAGCAATGTTCTTTTCTGTGTCAAGTTACATTACAAATTTCACTACTCAGCATGGCCCTTAACATATCGCAACAGACTCATGCCACTTTGTTACAAACCTTTTCATGCCGAACATATTCATAAGACATTTGTAAAAGAAGCACAATGCAGCGGCTGGAGTCCTTGCCAACATTACCCTCAGCTGATTAGATTGCACAGGCTTTCTGCCAGTTTCAGAATTAACAATATGTGAGTAAAAATTCTTTTACATGGTGGTCCAACTCTTTGTGGTACCACCATCAAACATTTAGACACAAAGCAGTTATTTATATTTATTTCACATTTTCTTCAGAAAAACTGAATGCTATACCTTTAAAGCAGAACATTATTTACTGCATACATTTATAAAATTATGTTAAATTGCAAAAGTACAGGAGATATGAAATGGAAGCAGAATGGAGAGTAAGAAATAGCCCATCATCAGAAAGCAGTTAATCTTGAAGAAACTGTGTAGGCCTGCATGAGGATATTTATTAAGAAGCAAATGCTACCTACAAGGGTTTTGGTTTGGTATGAATTTTAAAATAGCAAAAGGTGAAAAAGTAAAGAAAATGGACACAAAAAAGCATTTATTCCATATTATCAGGACCTCTATGTGGGCACCATAGCATTTAATTAAGTAAAGCAGGAGTCACAATTTGCCTGCACCTGTGATGTGTTTATAGCACAGGGTTTCCCAGAGCCCACATGTCCCCCTATTCTGGCTTAAAACTTCTGCATAAATGAATAGTTAAAAATGGAAGACACAGCAAGCTGATTGTTGACTTTATTAATCAAGAGATTTAAAATGGAAGCCAGCTGAGTCTGAACACTTCAAACCAGCAGTGATAAACCAAAAGGAAAAACATCAGCAATTACAAGCAATGGAACTGATACACATGTATTTTCAGCTCCCTGACGAAGCTAGTGAAATGATGTGAGCTTTTTTCATGATACTACTGTTTTACTTTTTTATTGATAATCTAAATGGGTTTTATATCATCCCTGTAAAACATGTTCCAATGTACACTGTGTAGGTGACACCATTAAAAGAACCCAATGCCTGCTTTATTCAATAACTGCACATCCATCCATTTTTGAACCTTTGAAAACTTTTTCCATTTGTGAGTTGTGGAGTATGCAGTAACCAACTGCAGATGGCGTGTCAGTGTGTCTTTATTTGCACTCACTGCCATGCACATGCATGTACAGTTCTGTATCTATACAGCACCGTTTCTGTTTGTTGTGTGTCCTTTATGTACACCAGACGAGGAGGGCTCAGTGAGTTTCTGTTCTTCAGTATTAAGCCCTTCCTTTATAACTTCAGAGGCTATCAATAAACAGAAGTGATTGAATGTGAACAACTGTCTTGCAGAACGAATGGCTGCAATCTGAATCATATTTGATAAAGGCAATTTCATATTTACACTTTGGATTGCTCTCATCTTGCAAATTAGCCCTTGCATTTTAAATGTCTACAGTTCTTTATGGGTTTATGTACTCCAGTCAGACATCTCCGGTCAGACTGTTTTGTCACAGGCAACTGAATGTCACTTGCTTAGTCTAGTGTAAATTAGGAATTTACAGCAATATTTTGAAATAAAACCCAGCTAATGAACCTAAATGTTAATCTTTGGGTTGTGAAAGGAATTTGAAATTTCCAGAGAAAAGCCAAAAGAGAAAATATTGACCCCATGCAGACACTGATCTGAAGTGAACCTACTGCCCTGGGACTGTGAGGCAGCAGTGCTTTTCACTTTGTAATCATACTGTCCAGTACTTTTACAGTATCTCATAAACTTGGTTTAGGATCTTACTAAGATATTTTATAAGCCTGTCAGTCAATGATACAGCAGAATACATTCTGGTTCATTTTTCCTTTAAATAGTCATACTGTTTTGATCTCCCAGGACATAGTACTATCATTAGGTCTGTCACATACCCATCTGTATTGTTTTATTAATTCAGATTTGCAGATGGGACGAGTTTGCACTGCAGACTTATGCCATCTGTTGGTTGTAATTTGAATATACAATAACGTTCAAAAATCTTAGGCACTTGTAAAAAATGGTATGGTATGGTAAATGGTATGGTAAGTTGGAATCAATTCATGAATAATGCCATGAATAGTTTATATTAATAAATAAACTTCTGAGAAAGTGTATTAAGTCTTTTACAGTCTATATATATATATATATATATATATATATACTAGGGGGGTTTGCCACCGGCTCGCTTTGCTCGCCAACCCATGCCCCATCCTGCACTACACAATAGCCACTTTGCGTCTCTGCCACTCGTGTTGTGAAGAGGAGGGCTGAACAAACCCCAAGGAGACGCGGCTGCTCCTCTGAAACCCTCTCTTAAGCGGTGATACAATGGGAAACAAGTACAGTTTTTTTTTATCTCCTCTTTGCTCGAATAGCTGCTGGGTTGCTGCTGCTGCGTGCAGCGTGATCTGCATCTCACACAGCGCTTCGAACATTTAAAAGCCTGTACAGCAGCTGTCCTACTCTTTGTCTTTTATTTTCGGCCCCGGGAGTGATTAACTCTATGGCACAAAGTCTCATCTCGTGGGACGTGAGTTCTTGATATTTTTTAGTTTATAATTTAAAAATGGAATAAGAGTCTGAAAATCTAACAACATCACATTAAAGTTCGATAAATTCTGAAAAGAATGATACCATACATATATACAGTGGAACCTCGGTTCACGACCATAATTCGTTCCAAAACTCTGGTCGTAAACCAATTTGGTCGTGAACCGAAGCAATTTCCCCTATAGTAGATAGATAGATAGATAGATAGATAGATAGATAGATAGATAGATAGATAGATAGATAGATAGATAGATAGATAGATAGATAGATAGATAGATAGATAGATAGATAGATAGATAGATAGATAGATAGATAGATAGATACTTTATTAATCCCAATGGGAAATTCACATTCTCCAGCAGCAGCATACTGATACAATAAATAATATTAAATTAAAGAATGATAATAATGCAGGTGAAAAACAGACAATAACTTTGTATAATGTTAAATGTTAACGTTTACCCCCCCGGGTGGAATTGAAGAGTCGCATAGTTTGGGGGAGAAACGATCTCCTCAATCTGTCAGTGGAGCAGGACAGTGACAGCAGTCTGTCGCTGAAGCTGCTCTTCTGTCTGGAGATGACACTGTTTAGTGGATGCAGTGGATTCTCCATAATTGATAGGAGCCTGCTGAGCACCCTTCGCTCTGCCACAGATGTTAAACTGTCCAGCTCCATGCCAACAATAGAGCCTGCCTTCCTCACCAGTTTGTCCAGGCGTGAGGAGTCTTTCCTCTTAATGCTGCCTCCCCAGCACACCACCACGTAGAAGAGGGCGCTCGCCACAACTGTCTGATAGAACATCTTCAGCATCTTATTGCAGATGTTGAAGGACGCCAGCCTTCTAAGGAAGTATAGCCGGCTCTGTCCTTTCTTGCACAGCGCATCAGTATTGGCAGTCCAGTCTAATTTATCATCCAGCTGCACTCCCAGATATTTATAGGTCTGCACCATCTGCACACAGTCACCTTTGATGATCACGGGGTCTATGAGGGGTCTGGGCCTCCTAAAATCCACCACCAGCTCCTTGGTTTTGCTGGTGTTCAGTTGTAGGTGGTTTGAGTCGCACCATTTAACAAAGTCATTGATTAGGTCCCTATACTCCTCCTCCAGCCCATTCCTGATGCAGCCCACGATAGCAGTGTCATCAGCGAACTTTTGCACATGGCAGGATTCCGAGTTGTATTGGAAGTCCGATGTATATAGGCTGAACAGGACCAGAGAAAGTACAATCCCTTGTGGCGCTCCTGTGTTGCTGACCACAATGTCAGACGTTCAGTTCCCAAGACGCACATACTGAGGTCTGTCTTTAAGATAGTCCACAATCCATGCCACTAGGTATGAATCTAATCCCATCTCTGTCAGCTTGTCCCTAAGGAGCAGAGGTTGGATTGTGTTGAAGGCGCTAGAGAAGTCTAGAAACATAATTCTTACAGCACCACTGCCTCTGTCCAAGTGAGAGAGGGATTGGTGTAGCATATAGATGATGGCATCCTCCGCTCTCACCTTCTCCTGATATGCAAACTGCAGAGGGTCGAGGGTGTGTTGAACCTGTGGCCTAAGGTGGTGAAGCAGCAGCTTCTCCATGGTCTTCATCACATGTGATGTCAGAGCAACAGGCCGAAAGTCATTCAGCTCACTAGGACGTGATACCTTTGGGACTGGGGTGATACAAGATGTTTTCCAAAGCCTCGGGACTCTCCCCTGTTCCAGGCTCAGGTTGAAGATGCGCTGTAGAGGACCCCCCAGCTCCGATGCACAGACCTTCAGCAGTCGTGGCGATACTCCATCTGGACCCGCTGCTTTACTGGCACAAAGTCTCCTCAGCTCTCTGCTCACTTGCGCTGTTGTAATTATGGGTGGGGATGTCTCTCCTATGCTGGTATCAGCAGAAGGATGTGTGGAGAGTGCAGTACTTCGAGGTGAGAGTGAGAGTGGGTTAGGGTGGTCAAACCTGTTAAAGAAGTTGTTCATTTGGTTTGCTCTCTTCACGTCTCTCTCGATGGTGGTACCCCGCTTTGAGCTGCAGCCAGTGATGATCTTCATCCCATCCCACACTTCCTTTATGCTGTTATTCTGCAACTTCTGCTCCAGCTTTCTCCTGTACTGCTCCTTCGCCACCCTGAGCTGGACTCGGAGTTCCTTCTGCACGCGCTTGAGCTCATGCTGATCACCGTCTTTAAAAGCCCTTTTCTTCTGGTTCATAAGGCCCTTGATGTCACTTGTAATCCATGGCTTGTTGTTAGCATAGCAGTGTACAGTTCTTACTGGAACTACAATGTCCATACAGAAGTTGATGTAGTCAGTAGTGCAGTCAACAACTTCCTCAATGTTCTCACTATGTGATCCCTGCAGGATATCCCAGTCTGTAGTTCCAAAGCATTCTCTCAGAGTATTCTCAGCCTCCGGGGTCCCCTTCCTGAATGATCGTGTGGTTACAGGTAGGACTCTCACTTTTGGTTTATAGTGAGGCTGAAGCAGAACCAGGTTATGATCTGCTTTCCCAAGCGCAGGCAGCGGGGTGGCGCTGTATGTGTCTTTAACGTTTGCATACAGTAAATCAATAGTCTTATTTCCCCGGGTGTTACAGTCCACATACTGGGAGAATGCAGGTAATGTTTTGTCCAGCGTCACATGGTTAAAGTCTCCAGCGATTAGCACAAGCGCCTCTGGGTGCTGCGTTTGTAATTTAGTAACAGCAGAATGGATGATGTCACTCGCTGACTCCACGTCCGCCTGAGGTGGAATGTATACAATAACAACAATGACGTGTCCAAACTCTCTGGGCAAGTAATAGGGACGTAAACTTACGGCCAACAGTTCGATGTCCCTGCAGCAAGTGGAGATTTTGACGTTAACATGTCCAGAGTTACACCACCGTGCATTAACATAGAGAGCGAGTCCTCCTCCTTTGTGCTTCCCACAGGTACTTGCATCTCTGTCTGCTCTAAATTGTATGTAAATACAATTAATCCGTTCCAGACCATACGAACTGTATGTAAATATATATGTTTTTAGTTTTTAAGAACAAATATAGTTAATTACACCATAGAATGCACAGCGTAATAGTAAACTAAATGTAAAAACATTAAGTAACACTGAGAAAACCTTGAACAACAGAGAAAACTAACACTGCAATAGTTTGCGCTATAGTGCTAGGAAGCGCTCGCTAAAAACACTTTTTTTTAATGAGTTTTAAGCACAGGGAAAAAAATGAACATTTGAAAAATCCGTAATTTAATAAACCACCAAGAAAAGTATCATTGCAACAACGCACGCTACGAACCGATCGCTGTAAACAGAACTGAAAATAAAAACAAGCCTTCTCTACCTAATGCGTCCAGTCCTCCCTCTCTCTCTCGCTCGCTCACTCTCTCTTTCATGTATGCATGTGTCTCTCTCGCGTGTGTGTGTGTGTGTGTGTGTGTGTGTGTGCGCGTGTGTGTGTCTCTCTTTCGCGAGCCTGGAGCACCTGTGTGTGTGTGCGCCTCTCTCTCGCGCGCTCCTGTGTGTGTGTATGCCTCTCTCTCACGCGCTCCTGTGTGTGTGTGCACCTCTCTCTCACGTGCTCCTGTGTGTGCACCTCTCTCTCGCACGCTCCTGTGTGTGCGCCTCTCACTCGCGTGCCTGTGTGTGTGTGTCACGCTCTCTCTCTCTTGCTCGCTGCACAGGAAATGCACAGGGAGAGACTGAACATGTACAAACCGAAAGGGAAACTGGCTTGTTCGTATACCGAGTGTGTGGTTGTGAACTGAGGCAAAAGTTTGGCGAACTTTTTGGTCTTAAACCGATTTGTACACGTACCAAGACGTTCGTGAACCGAGGTTCCACTGTATGTAGGTTTTAAAATAAGCCATATTTAAAGCATGACAAAAAACATGACATAAAAACATGACATAAAATCATTGCACAAAGTCATTGCACTTTTAATAATAATAATAATTCTTTGCATTTATATAGGCTTAGGATTTTATATATACAGTATATAGAGTATATATATATATATATATATATATATATATATATATATATATATATATATATATATATAGTACATTTGAAGCTATAATAGAATGAATTATTAAACATAAGGAAAAGCATTGAATGTAACTCAAGGCTTAACTAACCACACCTTAAGCCTAAGTGCTTGAGGTGTGTGCCTCGTTCTTAGAGAAGCCACCTACATAATTTTCCAAGGTTAGAAAGAGGTAAACGAGTAATGAACACCAGTCCAGAAAGCAAGGATAAACTAATGGGAAAGTCCATACAACCCACCTATCAAGTGATGCTGAGATCAATACAGCAAAACACCCCTCTTAACAAGCGGTGTTTAGAATTACAGTCAGAAGTTATTAGTAAATTTAGTTGATTGGAGGACGTAATAAATTTCAGCATATTAAGAGTCAGAGGACGTGATGTATTAGATGAGGTGATGTAATTAGAAAAAAGTATAAAAGGAAATTAATTGTCAACTACTCCATGGAAGGTGACATTTGTGCATAACTCCGTGCAAATAAAGAAATGTTTTACATTCTCATTTGGACTCCATAACTTCTTTCTTTGAAGATAGAGAAAAGTATTTTCCATGACACACCAAACAATTGCGCAACACATCATGGTAACGGGTCAATAAATAGCAGTAACCAAGAAGAAAACAAAATTGAATTGTGGCAAACAAAATCATAACAATAATAATTAATGACAACAGTCTACATGTGGTAATGGTATGCAGCAACTATGCCCCCCAAATATGACAAAACTAATTAAAGCAAAACGTATATTTAGAGCCTTTACAATCTGGAGTAACATCAGTTAAACAACTTTTTTCTGAGCATTTTAATCATAATCGTTTTTACATTTTAATCATAATCTTTTAGAAGTACCAGTGCAAGATTGGCGCTGTTGACATGAGCTGACTTCTTCTGTGCTAAACTTTGTTTTTGTAAGAATTGCAGGATAGGTGTGTGTATGTGTGTGTGTTTGTATGTGTGTGTACATGCAGTGCAGTCTTCTTGTGTATAGTTCACCTAAATTTCCTTGCTCTTTCGGTCATACAAATGCCTTACCGACTTCCTTAGGAGTATTCAAGTGATCCCAAGGCATTTATACAGAGGAGATGAACAAAGCATATACAGTGTCTGTATTTGTGTGTAATATACTGTATAAGAAAAAACATGAATTTGCATACATCTCCTGTGTGTATACTCCTAATGCTATGCTGCCACATTGATTTTATCCTGAATATCTTTAATCATTTTATAGTTAAACTCTAAACAGCACTCCAGGCCACCTTTTGAATTGTGAGATTAAATAACTTTGTTGCAATAACTGGAAATTGCATCCTGGTGATCCCCCTTAGAATTTTTCATTTTCCATTATACTTGACATGCTACAGTTAGATGCTCTTTGCATACAGACTTGGTTTCCAGTTTTTCCAGCATTTTCTTAATGTTGCTTTCAAAAGATAGTGCTTTACATGTAAGCTCCTTTTATAAAATTCCTAACATATATATTTTTCTTACATTTAACTAAATGGTCTGAGCAAGCACTAGTAGAAAATATTTTTTTCAACACTAATGCAGTATATATTTCTAATAGTTTTGACCATCTCCAATTTTCATATTGTCAAAGCCAGTCCAAAGAAGATTTATTTCATACAATCCTGGCACACTTGGCCAATGCAAACTGTGATGCTAGAATGCTGTTTATAAACTACAGGTCAGCATTTCACACTATTGTACCATCAAACCCCATCACAGAGCTCAAAGACTTGGATCTTACTGCCATCCTCTGAAGTTCCTAGACCAAGGGCATCCAACTCCAATCATCCAGGCCACTGTGGCTGCAGGTTTTCCAACCTGCCACTTTCTTAATCAGATCAATTTGACTTTTTCCCTTCATTATGTTTGCCATGTTTTAGACACAGTCCTCTAAAATGTTTTTTATCCCTTAAATGGCAACAAAACAAAAATAAGCCAACAGCTGACCAGCTAAGTCAGGGCCTCAAACTTGAACCAATTTCACTCCAACCAGTTTTTTAATTAGAAGCTTATTTTTGTTGATAATTAAACCCATTATTTAATTCCATGGCTCGTGGTTGCTGTGTGGAAGTCAATAATTACAAGGAAAGTCACCCCTTTTAATTCCCTAATAATATAGCTCAAAATCAGTGTTCGAGGGCACCAAATAAAAACAAATAAAGCAGGCTCTCTGGCTTTGTGGAAAGAGTTTGCTCTTGAGAGTAAGTCAGTCATAGGATACGTCCTTTTACCAAGACCGGGTCCAAATGAGCTTTATGGCGCTACAGCTGGAAGGGACGGGATTATTTTCCTTCAAGGGGCATCTTCTTACAGTTGCAGAGGAGAAGAAAAAAGATGAGGCTGTTAGTGGCAGTACCTCTTGCACCAACCAGGTATTGGATACCTGTGATGAGACAGGAAGGTGTTCCTCTGACTTGCATGTGTGACAGTTGTTATTCTGCCACAGCAGAGAAATCCAATAATTGTCTTTTTTCTAGGAGCACCATGGAAATGCTTTGTTGGAGTGAGTAGATCAACATTTCTGAGACGTTCACCTTTCTCAATTTTCAGATGCTGCATGATGGACACAGGTTACCTAGTTATTTTCTGGCTCATTTTGTATTCCATTATTGATAATTATAAAAAAACAATTAAGGAGTCTTAAATAGCCAATTAAAATGAAAGCAAAGGAGTTAACTAGCAGTAAAAGCTGGTCACTAATTAAGGAACTGGTTAGAATGAAAATCTGCAGCCACTGTGGCACTCTAGGTTCAGAGTTGAACATGCTGTCATGGACTTTGATTTCAGTAGCACCCTCTGAATCTCCTTGTCCTGGATCTTAGAGCCACCCTCAGGAGCAGGTTTTTGAATTTACAATCTGGAAGACCCCAGCATTTGGACATCTTCCATACTATCTGAACATTTATCTCTCACTCTCTTCCATCCTGGTACAGAAGCATTAGCACTAGCATCAATAGAATTAGGACAGTTTTTATCGTCAGATCATAAGGGCTGTGTGGTAAAGTGAGGTCTGCGGCTGATTGGCATTTTAAATAAATAGTCGCCAGACTCGCATCATCAGGTGGGGACATGGTAGTGTGGCGAGAGCAGATTCCAATGCGTGACTGGGAACGGATGGCCCTGAACTTAGTGCAAAAGTGCAGGATCGCCCGCAACCTAGTTGACACCAGGAGATGCTAATTGCTGCAGCTGTGCCATGTCCCCATTTTTAAAAGGGAAGTGTAAGTGTGAGCAAAGGGAGAAAAAAAAATTAAAAGAGAATGGAGATTAAAGGGAGAGAGTGACAAAGGCAGGAGGCAGAATTTGCCAGTGTGAGTGAGCTAAAGAGAGCAGGCTTGAGAAATAGAAGGCAGGCAGCTGGGAAGTCAGCCTGAGGGGTGGTTGAAATGGTTTCGCTCTGGCTAAGCAGCAACAAGGAACAGGAGTGACTGGGAATTTGGATGGCTCACCGCAGAAGACCAGGTCGAAGAAGCGGTTGAGGAGGCTTGGAAGGAGACTTCCAATGTGAGCGCCATGGCTATTAAGGACCCAAGCCTAGGTCCAGAGAGGGAGCCTTACTGTACCCATGGGACAGTAGGGACCTAGACCAGCGAAGATCAGCTGTGTCTATCAGAAGGGTGACTCCTCTGATGTAAGGCCTGTATGGGATAAGCAGGGGAGCCGCCCGTGAGAAAGAATGCACATGGCTTTTAGGAAAAGACAGTTTCCTGCCGGCTGGTTTTAACCTTGTTTTAGTGACTTTATTTATTCTGATTTTAACCTCCACAGAGTCGCCTTCTTTTTATAGATTATTTATTTATTTACTGAACTTCTCTGAAGCACTGCACTTTTTGAACAGTTGTTTTGTTTTGACTTCTTCCTTTGCACCTTCCTCTTGCCTCAGGTGTCTTTTGTCTGCCGAGCTCATCTTGGTTACTTGTCTAATGGTGTTGGGTTCAAGAGGCTCTCAAAATGAAAGACAGAGTAAGGAGCCAACCCACACCGTCATAGGCAGATCAAGAGCCGCTACTGACGACTGCAGGAGACTTTCTTGCATTAATGTATGCTGTCATATTCCTGTTGTTGGTTTGTCATACTGTCACTAGTCTGTAGGAGGACTGCAAGTATGCTTGAAAATACATTTTAATTTGTCAGTGCACAAGCTATGATACAGATAAGATATACAAAATTGCAGATGGGCCACCATGTGATAAGACTTGCTGTGTGCTTTTTAGTCAAGCAAACTGTTATTCAGCTAATCTCTTATTAATCAAACTTTTCAACCACTGCCACTAGAATATGTTTTTAAAATGTAATGATAAAGAAAATATATTTTCCTTTTTATCAGAGTAATTCTGTTATGAAGATTAACAGATCTTCAGCTGTACAGGTAGCATTCACACGGTAACTGTATTTCTCTTCGCTATCATTGCTTATGTTAAATTTTGCATCAAGAGGAGAAATATTTTCCTATCTTTGCCTCGATCATCTCAGTATGAGGTTAGAACCTTATTGAAATTCCTGTCTCAAATGTTACCTAACAGCTTATCTATTGCATACTGTGGTATAAAAACAATTTTCAGTGCCCTTGAAACTGTAATATTAGAAAGCCATTTAATTGCATTTTAAATGGGCTTTGCCTTCTAGCACATTTTCTTGAACCTAAAACCACAGTGCAGTCATTGAGTACACCCTGGCGGAAGGCACAGCACCCACATTAACAATTCAGCTAGACAGTACTATTCTAAAAATTGAAACTATGAAGAGGCACTATATGAAGACACTTGAGGGATACATTGCTTTATAGGAATATATAACATATACATTTAGATTTTGAAAAAGTCAAGCAAACACTGGTTTTGGCTCCTTCAGACGGGTCCCCTCTAAAAACCTTACTCTTGTCCTGAATTTTCTAATCATTATTTTTAATACAGTACTTTTCATTGTGAAAAAAGCATCTTAGAAACACTGTTTTACACTAAACCAGGATGCACGTCTATGCAATTAGAAGGAACTGGGGTGAAGTAAGACACAAGAATAGGAAACTGTTTAGTTAAGGTTTTATTCCAAGTTTCTTAACCTTGCTGCATGTCTCCATTGCCTCTCTCACTCTCACCACCAACATAATCATATTAAAGCCAACAGCATTAATGTGGCTTCTAAAACCCCCTAAAGTGGCACATGGTCAATGAGGCACTTTGCCTCGGCCATTTTCTTCTTCTTAAAAATAGCCTTTGAAACCTTTTTGAATTTTAAAATCTTTCTTTCTTGGCTATAAGGCCAAAGGTTGAACCTTTTTCTTTTAGAAGCTACTGGATATCACAGGGGACTTATCTCAGTATTCATTCCATATAAGACTGATAATAAACTCAGGGTTCTTCTTCTCTCTCTTTGACCAGAAGCTAAGAATTAATTTACTGTTGCATGCAAGTCTTTTGTCAGCCGTGTCCCATTCATCTTGTGCACAACACACAAGCCCTACTGGTTGCTCAGTGTGCACGTTGCCATCCTTTCATTATTACTCAATCTCATCTTCCATGTGCGAGCACCCGCCAAGATATTATCTAAATCTTTCAGGATTATTAGTGCTGCTTCATAACACATCCGCAATTCCCCCTTGAGTTTTGTCAGAAAATTTGACTGGTTAGAATTTAATGCTCATTTCCATTTAATCTTTACAGATAAAAAAAAAAAGCGCAAGGTGCCTAACACTGATCCCTCAAGCATGTCTCTCTAGATACTCCTGAACAGAACAAGAAGCTGCTCACCTAAATGCTAAAGACAGCGTGTCTGCATTGAATCCATCTGATTACATTTCTGTTTAGTCACCGAAGATTACAATGCAATCAGTAGCCTGTCATGTGGAACGGTGTCTGCTCCATCCATTATCTGAGCAGATTTCAACCTGAGCATCGCCAAGGCAAGCAAACACAAGATAGAAGTTTATAAGATATCCTGGACAGGATAACAGTCCACCAGAGGGCATATCTGTACTCAAGAGCAGCCTGAGCTAAACAAAATGCCTTATAATAGATAACTAGAGGTGTCAGGTTTGGGGGATTGTGGGGTCTAAACCACATTTCAGTGTGAAATGATCTGCTGAAGACCCAGTCTGTCACCCAATGGGTCTGTAATCTTGCCTATTTTTACTATGTCAATCTAGTTAGCAGTTATGATAAAGCTGAAACCCTCTGTATTAAATGTTTTTTTTTTCAAAGCTATGCCTGTGGTTCAAAGAACCTTGGAAAAATCAAACTTGATATGGCAGTCTGGAGACTGCTGGATTCTACTTATTTTATTTGAATTTATTAGTATTTACCAGCTTGTGAAATATCCTAGGAGCATTTATGCCAAACTTTGGTCCTACCCCATTGAATGAAATTGGATATTACTAAAGACTAGATTGGTCATTGGGTATGCATGGACCCTCAGTGCACACCCCAAGAGTTCAGTCCTGTTTCACTGAAGCTTCTGCTTCTTCATATACCCCTCTGATCTGTGGAAATCGCTCCATGAGTGCAGTTTCTAGTGCACTTCCCAGGACTCAGTGACACAAATATGCACATGTGAGATGACATAAAGTGAATAAAATCAGCAACATATTGCAGTGGTGACAAAATAATAAATGAAGTGGCAAAATGACACTCCTGGGAGCATCATAGAATCAAAATTCTTTTCGCTTTTACCTTTTCGTCAATATCGCATTGAATTTTGGAAGTACATCGTGACAACACAATGTATAACTGCCCGTGAGTGAATATCATTTCTTTCTCTCTACTTGAACTGTGTCTGACAATAGCATTCACACAAATGAGAAATGATTGAACCGTGTGCGTGTTTGTAAATATTTTAGATGTGGGCAAGACTTTTCCAAATCTCTTTGCATAAAGTCTTGTTTCGCGGGGCTTGAAATTTTCAGTCACGGAATTTCACTTTTACCAAACTACAAATCTTTTCATTCTCACGGATAAGCCTCTCCATTAGGAAGAAACACTACTTTTCCCTGATGGCAACACGAATTAGACGATCTACAAGTCTCCAACTTAAAGTTTAAATCCTAACAATATACAGTATTCAATCTCTTTTTGCTGTTCTGTTATTTCACTGAGTAATAATTTCTGTTTTCTTTACTATCATTTTTTTGAGACTTTCAAATTTTTGTACTTCCATTATCTCTGCATGTGTATCGCAAAAACGTTTTTGAATTCTTTACGACGTTCTACTTTGTCATCTACTCTTTGTCTTTTATTTCCTGCCCCGGGCATGGTTAAATCTCTTGGAACAAAGTTTTGTCTCGTGGGACATGAAAGCGTCTGTCTGAGAAAGTCATGTCTCGTCTCTCTTTCCAATATTTTTTTATTATAATAGAGAGATATAAGACACAAAATAACTGATCACATAAATATTCACCACCTTCAAGTCAGTATTTAGCAGATGCACCTTTGGCAGCCATTTTCCCTCCATTCTTCTTTGTAAAATTGCTCAAGCTCTGTAAAGTTACACAGCAATCGTTGAATGAACAGCCTTTTTCAATTCCAGTCAAATATTCTCTGTTGGAATCCATTCTGGACTCTGGCTAGGCCACTCTAGGACATTAATATTTTTATTTTTAAGACATTCCTGGGTAGCTTTGGCTTTATAGGTGGGGTTACGTCTTAGTGGAAAACAAATCTTCTCCAAAGGTGCAGGTTTCTTGCAGAGTGCATTAGGATTTCCTTATATTTTGCTGCGGGCGGCACGGTGGCGCAGTGGGTAGCGCTGCTGCCTCGCAGTTGGGAGACCTGGGGACCCGGGTTCACTTCCCGGGTCCTCCCTGCGTGGAGTTTGCATGTTCTCCCCGTGCCTGCGTGGGTTTCCTCCGGGCACTCCGGTTTCCTCCCACAGTCCAAAGACATGCAGGTTAGGTGGATTGGAGATTCTAAATTGGCCCTAGTGTGTGCTTGGTGTGTGTGTGTGTTTGTGTGTGTCCTGCGGTGGGTTGGCACCCTGCCCAGGATTGGTTCCTGCCTTGTGCCCTGTGTTGGCTGGGATTGGCTCCAGCAGACCCCTGTGACCCTGTGTTCGGATTCAACGGGTTGGAAAATGGATGGATGGATGGATGGATATTTTGCTGCATTCATTTTACTGTCTGCCTTCACAAGCATTCCAGGGTCTGCTGTAGAAAAGCATTCCCATAGCGTAATGCAGCCACTACCACACTTCGCAGTGGGAATGATATGTTTTTGATAATGTGCAGTGTTTGGCATGCCAAATAGACAATTAAGTCCGATGGCCAAAAAGTTGTTTTCTTCTTATGAGGCCATAGAACCTTCTTCCTGCTAACTTTAAAGTCTCTCATGTGTTGTCTGACAAACTCCAGCTGAGATGACATGTGAGTTTTATTAAACAGTAGCTTTCTCTTTGCTACTCTGTCATAAAGCTACATCTTGGGCAACAGTTGTTGTTCGTGAAGATTCTCCTGTCAAAGCCACAGTGTCTTGTAACTCCATTAGAGTTCTCAATTTTTGTGGATGCTCTAGGAAAATTTACAGCTATGCCATACTCTTTTAATTCCTTAATAACTGGTTTAACTGTAGCCCATGGATAACCAGTGACTTTATTTTGCCTTATACAATTTCTTGTATTAGGAATTTGTTAGTTTTCGCATACCCCTTGGGGTCAGAGCGCAGGGTCAGCCATTGTACAGCACCCCTGGAGCAATTGCAGGTTAAGGGCCTTGCTCAAGGGCCCAGCAGAGTAGGATCTTTTTTGGCAGTGACAGGGATTCGAACCAGCAACTTTTGGGATACCAGCACAGATCCTTAGCTTCAGAGCCACCACTCCGCCCTGGAGTGGACTTGGATATTTTCTTGTATCCATTACCTGAGTTACACTTTCCAGTCACCACTTCATAGAGTTGCTTGGTGTGTTCTTTTGTCTTCATTATGTAGGTTAGGCCACCGTACTGACTCACCACAAGTGGGACCATCCAAATAAGGTGCATTTAGATGACAATCAGTAAAACCCCTGAACTACAGACAGGTGAACTCAAATGAACTAATTATGGGAATTCTAGAATCAATTGGCTGCTTCACTGATGATTTAGGAGTGTCAAAGTAAAGGTGACAATATTTATGATCAATTATTTGGTGTTAAATATTTGTAATTAATTTAGAGCACTTTGCAGAGATTTCACATTAGAGAATCATTTCCTGTTGATTAGTTGTATTACTGTGATCCAAATGTTGTATAACAATAAAATGTAAAAACAATCCAAAAGGGTCAATACTTTTTTTAGTCACTTTAAAAACTCTCTGGGTATTAGTAAAATAATGATAAAAAATAATAATAAAAAAGTGACGAGTCACTTTGTATCATGCCACATTTATTTATTCATTTATTTACCACAGCCAAAATGTCAACCTGAATACAATAGAATGTGGTATGTTCTCAGCTCCACCACTAATTTGTACCCAAATGCAAAGACCGCGTATGATCGATTCAAAAATCTTTAGTGATTTAAAGCTGTTGAAAGTCTCTCCATGCCAGTGAATAACCTAGCCAACTTAACTTAAAAGGGAAACAAAAAGTCCTTCAAAGTCAATGCATGCTATTCAACCAAAAATACAAAAAATGTAGGATTCAACTATCAGCCATCAAGATTGGCTACTACTATGAAACCACACGCCACCTCCTGTTGGGAAGAATGGCTTTGCAGGTAAAGACAGCATAGACATACTGTTGAACTATATTTATATATGGGTCTCATTTTACTCAGACAGAAGTTAAAGGTTTTGATCATGATAGATAGATAGATAGATAGATAGATAGATAGATAGATAGATAGATAGATAGATAGATAGATAGATAGATAGATAGATAGATAGATAGATAGATAGATAGATAGATAGATAGATAGATAGATAGATAGATAGATAGATAGATAGATAGATAGATAGATAGATAGATAGATAGATAGATAGATAGATAGAGACAGAACCTTATTTGTCCCTATGGGGAAATTTGGCATTGTACAGAAGCTCTTTAAATAAACAAATACATAAATATATACCTCCAGGGGGTTCAGAGTGTGAACTCTATAACTGAACCTTCCCTTTAATTAGCTTGTTGATTAGGATAAATCAATATCTGGATAGATTATACTGAACACTCACATGTAATGTATGACCAGAATTGATGCTGGAACATTTCACTGCAAATCACAACTCCAACAGGACATGTTGCAAATTCCATCCACAATGGCAGGAAAAGTCTATTTTATTGTTGAGAGAGCTATTCAACTCAGCAAGCATTTCATTTCAGCCACCTCTCTTTTGTTCTAATCAGAAAGTCTTAGGGATTGAATATTGTTGTTTTTGCTGTTTAGTGTAGTGTTTTATTAATATCTTTTTATATTATGTAACTAGTGTACATAATTCACCATTTCTTAAAACAAACTTTTGGGCTTTTCTTCAGGGTTGGATTTTGGAGTGATGATTAAAGCCTGACATTCTACACACAACAGATACATCTATGCAGTCACTTTCTACCACTGCATACAGTACGTATCTGTTTGTCTATCCATCTATCTCGGAAAACTACAGGAATCTTGTTTTTTTATTTTATCATCATATGACTAGAGATAGCTGGAGTTATATTTGTGCTTTTCTGATTTTTCTTATTATTATTTCTGGTTAGATCAACTGCACTATGAGATAACAATCTAAATAAGTTGGCAAGAAGTGGTTTAAGGCAGTAATAAATGATAAGACAAAAACCCTGTCAACACGGATTTTAAGAGCATAGCCTAGCTAGATGGAGGGAAGAGGGCTTTATAGGCACAGTGACTCAGGCTATTCATTTTAATATGTGCTTGTGTCATTGGTGATAACAGTAATCAGTAGGTTATAATCCTGGACACAGAAAGGTTTTTGTAGCATACAGTGGTTTTTTTTATTATTACCGATTGATATAGATTAATAAATAGTAAGCATGTGTTTATGAATAAAAATAAGCACATTTCTAAATATAAATGTATGCCATATGCACATTTTCCTTTCTTTAAGCTACTCCAGCTGGGTAATTTGTCCTGGAGCACACCTAATCCCGGACTTCTTAAAACAAGCACGGATTTATGATTTTTTTTAAGTAGATAGGCTTTTATAAGCCACTCTCAAATGACGAAGTCTCCGGCTGAATTAGATTTTCCGTTACTACGGCTCACTGACGCCTCATTTTTGTTTAATTAAAACACATCATATATGTGGGGGGTGGGTGAAACATTTCAAATCACCAGCCAGTTTTAATCTCCTAACTTTCAATCTGAAATCGCAGAACCTTCTGCCAGTAAAGTATGCTTAAGTAAATGTCTGCTGTGGAATGTGTTACTTCATTTGCACTCAAGCACATGCTAGCTGCACTGAGATGGTTTGCTCTTGGGCATTTGTTGAGGAGGAAGGGAAAATTCTGACAGGAGGTCTGTGTGTATCTGTAAAGCTTATAAACAGCTTTTAGAAGAAGGAAGCATAGCTTTTACTCTATAAACACGTATACACTAACACATACTGTATATATTTATATTTATAGAAAAATAAAGGTACTATATACTGCTTATACACACCAATTCTATCTAATTATGCAATGCATGCAATAATATGCATATTGGATTGCCAAGCACAGACATGACACAAAACAGGGTAAGGGCCATACGAGAAAGTCATCTGTACTACTGAATGGGGAGTCAGGGTGGGCAGGTCAAAGGGGTCTCTCATTAAGACAGTTATTGGAGGGTTGGATAGGTCACAAGTTAAGGAACACAAGCCACTATATGACACAGGGAGTTCTAGTAGGGAAAATTTTCTCAGAGGGCAGACAATCTTTGGCACCTGACCCCTGCCTTTTCGCATTCAGATATACAATGAAAACTGAGGTCATCAGAGATGATAAAATCTAATATTCCGATTGTAGAGTGTATTTTCTGGTCAATTTGTTCCAATGGTAAAATCTGTGTTCATTGCCATGTTGAAAATAATGGTTATGTTCTAAGTCTTGAAAACTTTTCCAAGAATAAAATCATACCAGTGTTCAGGTTTAGGTAGGCCAAACTCTTGAAGCATTAACCAGTGCAGATGGCTAGATATCCAGTTCTGCCAATGTGTCTATCCTGAGAACCCAATGATGACATGACTGATGTGCTTCTCTTATTGCACATGCACTTATTTTTATTTTTATTATTGTTTTTTTTTTCTTTTTAAGTAATGTTTTATTAAAATCTATTTCAATCTTTATACACATAAATAGCATTTATAGTGTATATAAATAATAATGGTGCTGACAAGTTGCATTAGCCAGGGATGAGTCACCGATAGTATGACTTGGCATTCCATCACCAGCTTCAGGGTTGCCTATAAGAACTCAAGCCTAAAAAATTGTATACAAGACTCTAACTAGTGCATCAACTGCAAGCAGTCCTTTTAAGGATAGCAAGCCACCTAAAAGAGCCATATAAAGAGCAAAGATGATCCATTTTGGCACTCTGCTCCTGTGCTACACTGGGGTCAGGAGCTAGACAAGAAGACCTACAGTCCAACTTAGCAAAGCACCGAGTGCTGCAAAGACATAAAATGGACTTGCTTTACTTTTCTGATTTGTTGCTGGAGAGTCACGAGGCTGAGATCCAAGATCTGAAATGCTGTTTGCAGCAGCAGTATAGAGTGGAAGACAGCTTACAGACTGCTATCTCTATGGCTAAATCTCCATCTACTAAGGTCCATTAGCCTGATTGTGCAGACACCAGAGGAGCGTAGGGCTCAAGGAGCTGGAAAAAAATGTGGCAGATTGAGTTGCCACTGATCCAGGTAAGCAGTGCAAAGCAGGGCTGGTTGTAAAACCCTGCAGGCCAAGGATGAAGCAAATCTCGGAGGTGTTATGGGGCAAACACGGAGGAAGAGTCTCAAAGATGAGATCCAGACCTAGAATGGCATTTACAGTGTCATTTCTGTGAAACCCAGAGAGCGGTACATCTGCAGCTATAATTTATATATTAGGGCTGCTGTTTGATTAAAAAATTTAACCAGGATTAATAGTGCGATTACATTTTTTAAACAAAATTAACTGCATATTTCATTCAACCATATTAATCTTTTTCTATGATGCAGAAATAACTAAATGATTAATTTTGATTACAAAAACGTTTTAATAAATACTTGCCTATGCATATTAAATTATTCCAGTTTGTTTATTGAACAGAATTGTTTAACAGGAGCAACACCTAATGACCATCAAACAACCCCAGGGGATTGCTATAATATTTGGGAAAATCAAAATTCATGGTTTGAACTACTACATTGCAAGACAACACACCAAAAGCACTAACTATTACACAAACAATAAAATATTAAAAAAAACAGAAACTTAAATTCTTGATTCATCTTTTGAGCAAAGTCAGCACTGTTATGGCTCAGGTTGTTCTTAACTGGGTGATACACACAAGTCAGCTCCACAACTTTTACTTGCAGAGGAGGAGTCATTAATTAGATTGAAAACAGTTTAAGGTTTTAAATAGCAAAGAATATACTGAAACAAACTTCTAAATATGCATCTGATAGGGTTATTTATTTAGATGTTGTCATAGAATGTATCATCTATGAATTATACAATAAGTCTAACTACATGTATCTTAATTTTCAGCCTAAATGGATGGAAATATTAGCACGATCAATTTGCATTGATTATTGCCTGGTTTTATTATAATATATGCTAATGTAGGTTAAAATGTAGACTATAGTAGGTAAGATACAATTAATTAAACAACAAAAAATACCATGTCTGCTTTGGGGAAATTCTGAGTAAGGTGTAAGTAATCAAGCGATTCCACTCTGTGTCATCTTCCCTTTAGCTGCTTGGACATGGGTAGCACCTGCTCCGTGCTGTTTCAGGTCAAATATCCGTCCATGGGCAACTTGAAAAGCTCCACTGCAAATATATTCATCACTAGGGACAGGGCTGACCCACTGACATTTTACTTCCCACTCAGATCTGTACCTTAACAACCTCTTTTATAGATGGATTTGGATTAGCAGATGTCAACATAGTACTGTTTCCACAGAACCGTCTTCTTCAGGATGTTCTGTGCAGTGTTACTTTTTTTCCCTCGATGTCTGAATGCAGCATAATGACAAGGAAGATGCTGGCACAATCTCATTTAGCATGCAGTGATGCAACTTATTCACTGCATTTGTATAACTGGTTTGATTTTAATTGATCTTATGTTATTCTCTGCACTCTGAAGAGCTAGTACATATATGAAATAATGTGTACAAAAATATAGGACAAATCGGGTACCTTTAAATTTCAATATGGTGCATGGCATTTTAAGTTCCAATACAGAATGATCTTGTATTTTAAGGGACAGGTGGCAAACCCACTGGTGTGTGTGGATGAAGATCATTACCATGAAACTACATAGGAAATAATCATGCAACATTGACCTGGTACTACCAATAATATACCTGGATTTACTGTATTTGCCGCTTCATGAACCAAGTGTGGTCATTCTGATTAAATTAGCATATTTAGGGGTTGCATTAAAAAAGATTATTTTTAGTATAAATATATAGTATGAATAGTATGAATAGCAACTAGCATGAATTTGGGTCCAGCAAAACTTTTTCACCCATTCTTCGCAAATGCCCTTTCCCAATCTTCCTCCACAGTCCAAGCTCAATAATACAATGACTCTTTCCTTTATCTCTTCCACTTTACTCCAGGTATGTTTTATCCATTTCTATCCTGACTTTAAGCTGGACATGGGAATACTTCCAGTGCATCCAGGAAGCACTGGAGGCAGCTGGAACATTTTGATGACATGGGAGCCTACTCCCCCAGCAACTCCTTCTACTGGCACCCAAGAACAACAACAGGGCTCCCCTTTCGAAATGTAGAACCTGTGCAGCTCTGTAGGTATCTAAATGGGATCATTGTAAGGGAGAATCTGCCACTTGGCAAGAGTCAGTCTCCCACTGTTCATTCATTGTGATAGTTTCCCAGATGCGTAAGGAATCGCCATCCATGTCAGCTTGACTATGCCTACCATGACAATACAAATTACCTTAAAATTATATGCATTATTTGTAGCTGGGGGGATTAATGAGTTGGGATTCAGAGGGTGTTGGTCATAAAGTCTTATTTATTATGTGCATGTTCTTCTTTTCTTTTCTTTCTTTTCTTCTATATATGCTGGGTTCATGCCCAAATGTCTGTTAATGGTGTTCTCATTGGAAAGCCATGATTCAGTCTGTTCTCAAGAACTTTTATTATTAGATTTAAATTTTAATTGAACTGAGTCCCATTTAAATATGTGTCAGGTTCAAAGTGTATGTGTGTAAATCAGATACTGTGGATCCTTCTTTCTGATAGCATTGTGATGTTCCTGTATACATATTGTGAGTGTATTTGATGTTTGTCCAACATATATAGCTTAGCATGAACCACGTGGTATGCTGTAAACTGCAATCTGTATCTCTGCTGCCGATTTCCTGCTTTTAACATTAAAAAGGACTGTGCACAGAGTGTTTGTAGGCTTGTGTGCTACTTTGATGCCTGATCTGAAAAGGATACGTGCTGCACCTTCTGATACCCCGTGATGATAAAGAAGTGTGTGTCAGGTGAGATGGGGGAGTCAAATTAGAGTCGATTGTTTGCTGGGTTATCTGGCATCTCCTATGTAAGCATTGTTTGCTGAATGCCTTTGGGCAGCTGTTTTAAGTGAACAGTTGGAAAAGATAGCATCTTTCATTCTTTTTAGTCTCCTTGCTATTACAATGGGTGTGATATCTTCTGAATAGTGTCTTAACAGAGCTCTGTTTATGCAATGATGGGTGATTATTAGCAAAGTGTAATATTTTGTCTGCATATCATTCCTTGCAATAAACACCTGTGATCAGGGTGGCGTAGTTACATCTTTCAATGGATATGTCCAGGAAACCGATGTGTCGGTTTATTTCTTTTTCCATAGTGAACTGGACTGCAGGGAACACTGCAATGATGTGGTAGTGCTGTTATGGTGGGCCCATTGTTTAGCTTTGTTTGTAGAGTTTCTGTGACCAGGGGGGTATTTTTCGTACGTGGATTACTCGCTTAACCGGATGTAATTGTTGACGATTTGGCCTGATCCTGGATCTGTCGTTTTTTTGAAACTCTTGCTGGAAGCGTTGTCATAGCAACACATCCAAATCCGCAAACCTGCTCGGAGCAGGTTTGTTCTGCATAAACAAGGATTAGTTTACACACGTGATCAGTGACGGTGTGGAAGTCATCCAGTCAGGGCTTCGCCGTTCATGAAAGAGCGACCAATTGATATTGCTGTGCAAATTATACGAAGAGAATTTCATATAAAGAGGGTTTTGCGCGATCGGCAAGATCCTTTATTGCCCCCGGAGGAAATTCTGTACGAAAGATACCGCTTTAGTCGAGGGGGAATATTGTACCTCAAAGATTTATTAGCTCCGTATATTCGAAGTCAAACTCGGCGAAGTCGGGCTCTCACAACCACACAGACAGTAGGCATTGCTTTGAGGTTTTTTGCAAGCGGCACTTTTTTTATATACTGCAGGCGATGCGGAACATCTATCGAAAAGTGCAGTTTGCCAGGCAATTAGTAAAGTCTGTTTGGCTCTGAAACATTTCCTTCAGGTTTTCATTGTGTTTCCTGGACACCTGCGTGTGCAGACAATAAAAGAGGCGTTTCATGCCATTGCAGGTAGGTAATACACAGGCTAAAACACCCACAGTTCCATAAAGAATCCCACAATCAGCCTAACATTCTCATTACCAGGATTTCCAAATGTGATTGGGGCACATGGAACTGATCAGAGTGGAGTTTGATCAAATATTATTTGGAAAGTGTACCTCTCCTCCTGATGAATAATCAGACACAGTGTCTTCATCAAATATTTGACCTTCGTTAATATCTCGTTGGTCAGACACAGGTTCAAGGGATATGACATTCCCTGCAACTGACCCAACAAAAAAGAGGGCTATATGGAACATACCTATAGCACACATGGAGGACAAATATGCAATGACCATCCTTTACCTGAAATGAAGTGACCACTTCATCCTGCCACTGGTTCTGGGGAGGAGCTTCCCCCTGATGCCCTCAGAAACAGGGCGATGGGCATTTTGCTGGAGAGCCAACTCTTCTGCAGGGGTTAGGTCTGGACCGCGTGGACCTCCACCTGTTTTTTGCTTGTCTGCCTCCTTATTAGCTTTAAAATTAATGTTTTTTATATTATATATGATTCTTTATGTCAACAATTCTTTAAATAGTCATATACCAATATTTACCAGTTTGAAGTATATTCTTGTACTTCACTTTAACCTGTTCCCATGTTCTCCTTGTGCTCACGTTTGATCTGGAATTATGACATATTAAATAATAATTAATCTGACACATAGGAAATGAAACGCTGCATTCACTAAGTACAATGTACACTACTTAGCGTTTAATTTTTTCGGCCACTTTTTGCCAGCCATCTTTTCTGGTCTGGGCTGCTTTTGCAGTGTTACCCCTTGTGTATATTAAATCTAGAAATTCTTCATGTCCTTTGAATAAAAGGTCTTGTGCCGCGTGTGTGAAAAAAAATGTGCCCGTTCTTTCGTCATTTTGTTACAGCCTATCAAAGACTTGCTGATCATGTTCTCTAGACTCAATATATATGGGCTTTTCACTCAGCGCGGGCGCGCGCATTCATCTCGTATGATTAGATCCAGCTACACTAATCTAATACACAGCTGCGTTTGAAAAACCGACTTATCTGGATGAGTTTCACTGGCATTAACTCATTCAAGATGAGGCACCTGATCTCGGATGGTTTAAGCGACGTACGAAAAATACCCCCCAGATGAATTGGGATCATGGTGTACAGCGACACAATATCAAATGAGACTTTGATCTCATATATATATGAATATATATTTTTAGATGCCTCAATGCCATCTCAGCAGTATTAACAGAATATTCCACATCATATATACGGTATATATATATATATATATATATATATATATATATATATATATATACATAAAGCAGTGTATAAGCTATATTATTAATTTTATTTATTTAATCAAACTGAGTCTTAACCTTTTGCAATACAGGGTTCCTATACCTGCTATACAAATCAAAAAATTGTCAAGGAGCCTGACCTGTCTTCCAAAACTAATCCCTTGTCATCACTCCCCTCATTTTGCCTCTGGCTTCCTTCAGCTTGTTGCCTTCAAGGGCAGCACACTCATTTAAGGTCAATGTGGCCTTAATTGGTCCCATGTGCCTTTCGCACGTTAAAATTTGCAGAATTAAGGTCATTGTCATCATTAAACAGTTGTCTGTCTGCAATTTAACACCAAAGATAATTGACTTTTCTCATTGCACATGCTGGATTTTTTGGAGCATCATGAAATAGAAACTGCAAAGCCAAGCTCCAACAAATTATAAAATTAATTGTTCAAAGAATATATAAATTATGAGCATTATTCCTAACATCAACTACAGAAATGGGACACAAAATATAACATATGTAGTGATAGCTGCTGTATGTGGCAGATACTCCATCTCATTTCAACTAGGCCAAATGTTGCAGACCTTATTTATAGATGAAATGAATAGACTAACTCTGCTCTTTGAAAATCACACTTTGATGGAAGCATTGAGCAATGAAAGGAAACCTACAATTGATCTTCTTGCGGTATGACTGAGCTCATGAAATGAGATAGGATGGGATGAAACCTTTTTTTGTTATCTGAAAGTTCTCATTAAGAAATGTAGTAAGAGATTGTGGCAAAAATGTGCACCAGTTGCTTCTTGAGCTATATCACCAGGGCAAAGCATTGATGTCAAAGAGCAGCTGTGAGGGAGTTAGCCACCTTGAATGGTAACAAGTATGACTGGGCGAGAAAACCAGAACAAAATTCAAATAAACAGGAGAAATGCATGCAAACATTCCAATGAAGGTAGTATTAATTGAACAGGATTTTAACATATTGACTGTGGGACCGTTTATGGCAGTATAGGTCTATGCATCTTTATATACTGTACACATATATATATATATATATATATATATATATATATATATATATATAAAATCCAATGTCTGTCTGTCTATCTGTATGTCTGTCTGCTTTTCACGAGAGAACTACTTAATGGATTTAGATCGGGTTTTTTTTTTATAATTTGCTTGAAAATTCCAGTTGATTTTGCGACTTCTCTCATCATGCTAAGTATCATAGTTCGGTTCCGGCAGCAATTTATTCACGCTAATCTGAGACAGAGGCTGCTGGCCGAGGGAAGGGGGAAGCGTGACGTCAGGAGTGGGGAGCCGGGCAGGGCTCTTCTCACTCACGCGCTATCCTCCGTTCGAGTCAATCTACCTATCGCAATGTATTGGAGAGTACCTTGCTTCCGCTTAGCTAGCAATACCTGTTTGTTTATTGATTTGTAAAGTTTGTCCTGTGTCACTACTACATGATGGAGCCGCTGTGGACAGCTAGTATATGATAAAAGATGAACTGTATCAAAACTCAAAAAAAATTAAAGAAATTTAATTTACATTGGAAAGCAATGATCAATTATTTTATTATTGACAGTAACTCAGTCAAAAAGTTAAAGAAACCCAATGAAAAATATACAGAAACTGTTATTTATTTTCACCAGGAAGTTGACTAAAGTCTGCATTTGAATGATAGTTCTTGAAGCAAGTCATCATACAGAGTGAGACTTTGAAGCATAGGTGTCACAAAAATAATGCATTTCATTGTGTTGTCCACACTTATTGAACACAAGCCATTTGGTAGCAGGAGACTGTTTGTACTCAGATAGCATGTTATCACTGTCCAGATGTTCTCAAACACAAGGTGTACATACAGGTGGGTGGGTCATCAGCTGGCACTGCAGAATCAGCATGGCCAGGATCGGATTCGAGGTCTGAGCTATAGCTATCAGCAGTCACAACCAAGGGCTCACAGCCTCAGTCACTTCACTATCAGAATCACTATTAGGGCTTACGAGTTCCACATAATTCAATTGATTGTCATTATCTCAATCAGTATCATTACCATCAAAGAATTCATTTTCCAACCAATCTAGTTGTTTCAAAACATCAACAACTTTAAGCCTTTTTTGCGATGATGTAACTGAGGACTGTCTACTTATAACTTTAGTTTCCACATGGTGTTGCAAAAAAAAAAAAAACACTGTATGGCTGTTCATTAAGCAACTGAGGTGCAGCAGCAGACATTGCCAGCATTCTAGCTGTGCCTATATCAGTTGTATACTGCATATGAGTTAGCTCATATGTTTCCTAATGTCCGACTAAGAGCACCATATCTTTTGTGCTGATTATGTTTTGAGCACATTTGGTAAGCATAGGTTACTTATTGAACGTAAGTGATATGTTTGGCAAGTTTTTTTAGACCACGTGATTTTTCACAGTTTTTTTTGTGCATATTTACTACCAAAATTATTTGAGAGTGAAAAGAGCAAGGTAAGGGTGGGACTTCATTCTTCTAGGCAATGGGAGTACTCAATGCTAACAAGCTAATCATGCGGCACACCTCCTTCCCCACCTCGAAACGGACTGCACATAGTTTGGACTCTGAACTTACTAAAAGTATGGCTTTTTTGCTCATTTGCTGAAGGTGTTGTATCTAATCCATTCCTGTCCCCCCTGATAAAAATGTCAATCAAACCTCAAGATCAGTGACATTTCACGATCAGGACTTGCACATAAATCAATACTAAACAACGCCTTCTCTATACATAATTGCAAGGTCCGAATCCTATTTAAAAAAAAAAAAACGTATTCGCCTTTACAAGTGTTCTGCTAGCAGCAAGGAGCCCGTGAGAACACCCGTTTCTGCATTTCACTCACATGTGACAATTGCTTGTACAATGCTCAATCTTTTTAAGGTTTAGAGATCAGAATACAAACAAGAATCACACAGACGTGCCTTTATACTATACATAAAATGTATAATTTTACAGCTTTTACTAAAACGTTTTTAGTCTCGGTGGCTTTCTTCTCTGGGGTATAGCATGGTTGGTCGCAGTAATTGTTAGATAGGAGATAAACATTAAAAGTATCCCAATTGACATCCCAAATGTCTGGATCTTAAACTAATAACAAAATCTGGTGCTGTCCTGTTGTCTATTGTACCCCAAAATGCAATGAGTCTTTCTTATCTGTTCTGGCTGATATGTTAACCCACTTGTGTTCCCTTTGCCAGAGAGTCACTCTTCTTGGTGATTTCACCATCCATATTGACATTACTACATGTAAACTGAGGAATGAATTCCTGTTATTACTTGACTGTTTTGACTGTTGCAACATGTTGATTTTCCTACCCACTCTGGTGGGCATATGTTGGACCTGATCTGCACTTCTGGGTTACCTGTCGACAACACTTAGAGCAGTGATTTGGGACTCTGATCATAAAGCAGTACTTTTCACTGTCTCATTACCTCTCCCTCCTCTTATCGGTAATATAAAATATCTTTCAGATACCTTAAAATATCGGTCACTCTATCTTTGTTGGATCAATTTCTGATGTTTTTCTGTCTTCCCCTATTCCATCAACACTAGATAGTCTTGTTGACTACTATAACTCAGCCCTTCATTCAGCACTAGATAAAACCGCTCCTTTACAGCATAAATAGGCTTCCTGTAAGCTCTCAGCTCCATGGTACAATTCAGAGTTAGGGTCTATAAAAGCAGCTGGCCAACGCCTTGAGAGAATGTCACATAAGACTGGCCTCACAGTGCACATCTAGGGTGTCTCTGACCATCAAAGGGCTTACATAGATGCACTAACTGCAGCCAAGAACACGCATTATGGCAGAATAATAGAAAGTTGCCATGATAACCCAAGGGTTTTGTTCTCTATAGTAAATAAATTACTTCATCCTGCATGTGGCTCAATTACCTCCTCTACTGAAGTCTGTGAAAAACTCCTCCGCTTTTTCTGTAATAAAATTAAAGACCTAAATAATTCAACTAACATAAATCCATCATCCATTTATATCTTTCCCTGTCTTCCCACTCTGTCCAGCTTTTTTTTCTAAATTTTCACCAGTCACATCTGCATTTGTTAATGACCTGTTTTGTAAGATGAGGCCTACTACCTGTGTACTGGACCCCAACCTCACCACGTTCTTAAATCCTGCCTTCATGCCATAATGCCAGCAAAAATAATAGTTTGCGATTGATATGACAGTGGTGGGTCTCATATCAGACAATGATGAGACTCACTACAGAGAGGAGATACAACACCTAGCACTATGGTGCTCAGCCAACAACCTCATCTTGAACACCAGCAAGACCAAAGAGGTAATTGTGGACTATAGGAGGTCCAGAAGAACAGAACATGCTCCTATATTCATACATGAGGAGGCTGTAATGTGTGTGACCAATATCAAGTTCTTGGGTATCCACATTACGTTGGATCTGACCTGGTCTTTGAACACATCTCACCTGGTAAAGAAGGCCCAACAAAGACTCTTCTTCCTCAGGAAGATGAGATGTGCTGGATTCTTCTCTCAGCTGCTCACAAACTTCTACAGATCTGCTATAGAAACACAGTATGACAGTATGACAGTGTGGTACGGCAGCTGCACAACACAGGACAGGAAGGACTTGGCACAGGTGGTGAGAACAGTACAGGGGATCGTGGGAAGTCCTCTCCTAGACCTGGACTCTGTATATGCTGGAAGGGTGCAGAAGAGGGCCAAATGTATAACTGCGGATCTCACCCATCCGGGAAATGGACTGTTTGTACCACTGCCTTTGGGAAAGTGGTACAGAAACATAAAAACACGCACCAGCAGACTGAAAGACAGCTTTTTCCCCAGAGTTGTGAATTCCATCTGCCCCTGCTGAAACACACACATGCATCTACTCCTAACCTGCTTCCCTGCAGACATGCACACGCACTTTCCCTCGTAATCATCCCCTGCATACCCACGCACACAGATCACTGGTCTCTGCAGGCGTACTACCTCAGGAAAAGTCTGGACTTGATGATGTTTTATTGCTGCTGTCTTTTATAATTAATATGTTTACTTTATTATTTATAGTGTATTGTGTATTTTAAGTATTCTGCCTTGAAGCCGAGTCCTACCAACAAAAAATTTCATTATGTGTATGCATAATGACAATAAAGAATTCTACATTCTACATAATAAATACATCCCTTGACACCATCTTTGCACCAGTCACTTTTAAAAATCACTTCTGCAAGCCCCATAGTCTGGTCTTGATGCTGACGATCTTAACAATTTTCGGCCTATCTCTCACTTACCTTTTCTGTCAAAAGTTCTTGAGCGTGTTGTAGCCTCCCAGCTCACTAATTTCTTAACTTCTAATAATTTGATGGAACCCTTTCAGTCTGGTTTCAAAGCATAGCACAGCTGTGAAACTGCTCCGCTTCAGGTAACTAATGATTTGCTCATGGGAACAAACTGTGGACAAACCAGCATATTAATTCTGTTAGACCTCAGTGCAGCTTCTGACACTGTCAGACATGACAATCTACTCTCCAGAACGGAAAACATGCTGGGTATCTCTGACACTGGTCCAGTGGTTTAAGTTCTATCTGACTGACAGACAGGATTTTGTTTGTCTTGACAACAGTAGATCCAGCTAAGTGTCAGTCACACAAAGGGGTTCGTCAGGGCTTTGTCCTTGGTCCTCTGCTTTTCTGTATCACTATGCTTCCCCTTGGCCATATTATTCATACCTTTGAACTGGGTTATCATTTTCATGCAGATGATACTGAACTCTATTTCAGTTTTAAAAGTGAAACTTCATCAGAGCTTTCTCAGCTCTCCTCAGTGAAATTAAAACTTTGGATGAAGCATAACTCTTTAAAATTAAATTGCAACAAAACTGAACTCCTACAAACTGGCACTAAAGCACAACTTAAGTAAATGAGCTCCTTCTCAGTCACTGTTGATGGTGATCAGACCTTCTTCTAATGCAAGGTATCTTGGTGTAATTTTTGATTCCTCCCTTTCTAATTCCACCCACATTAACCACATTAAGAAACATTCTTACTTTCACCTCCATAACATATCCTGTGTTCTCTCATTCGTCTCCATTTCTAATGCTGAGAAACTTGTCCACACTGAAGTACTATATAACAAAAGGCAGAGCAGGTTTTCATTAGGAGACTACATTCCTTTAATGTGGGAAGTGACATTCTTCACATCTGCTATAACTGTTTGATGGCCAGTGCAATTTTCTATGCTGTGATGTGCTGGGCTTGTAACATCACTTTAAGAGCGGCCCACCAAATCAACAACCTAATTAAAAGGGCAAACTCAGTTATACTATAGGACACACTCTGGAACCCCTGGAAGTAGTAGGAAAGGAATGAATTAAAACAAAACTGAGTGTCATTATGAGCAATGCTGCACATCCTTTATCTGATTCACTAACGCAGAGGACTTTCAGTCAACTAATTATTCAGCAGAAGAATGTCAAGAAATGCTACTGGGGTTTCATTATACCAACAGCAATATGTCTGCATAATGCCTCAATGTGACAAGGAGAAACTGAGTTAGAAATTTTCTTCCTTGTTAATTTTCTTGCTTTACAGTCAATCTGGTGTGTGTGTTTAGACCAGTGTGCATGTGTATGTGTGTACTGTATTTGTTTATTTATTTGTCCATCTATCTATCTATTTATGTATTTATTTAATGAGCTTCTGCAAAAAGCCAAATTTCCCCCTTGGAGACAAATAAAGATCTATCTATCTATCTATCTATCTATCTATCTATCTATCTATCTATCTATCTATCTATCTATCTATCTATCTATCTATCTATCTATCTATCTATCTATCTATCTATCTATCTATCTATCTATCTATCTATCTATCTATCTATTTATGTCTTTGTACTAATCCAGAATTTGACATTGAATATCAAATTGGACAGCAGTAATTACTTATAAATGGAGGCTGCATGCTATTCGCTCTTGTACCATCAAAACACATGTCATTTGTGTACTGTCTGTTTTTTATTTGAGTGAATATTAATTTCTTTTTAAAAATTACAAAAAACAACAGAAATGTAGTGTTTACTGAGTCATTGTCAGCAATTACATATGCTGTTTTAAAAGCCTCCCCACAGGAACCCAGGATTCAGAAAATCTGAGGCAACACCACATAAAATGTTTATGCAACACAAATAAACAAAGGTACACCAAAGCATTTTGAGATTTCGAATGGGAAAACAAATACATTTATTTATAAATACATCTAAATAATACTATTATACTACAGGTCAGATATGGGGACTTTGTGGAGTATGCACTGGTTAAGCATGTTGCCACACTCACCACACAATGAAACTGCTTAAGATTACGTTTGGTAACACCCCCAGGCAGACACGTGGTCCAGTCCCACTCCCCAGAAATGACCCTTTCTCTGCCGCAGCCAGGTGTTATGTGGGCATCACTTTAGCCTGGCCCAGCCACTCGGGTCGTCAACAATTAGGATGCTGTGAGCTGGACTACCCTCAGGGAATCGCACCACATGGCCGCAGTTCCGTATCTGACTCTCCCTCACAATGCAGGTAATATACCTCATTTGGGACTCCATGAGCAACCTCTCTTTCAACACAAAGTCAAACCAGCGGTACCCAAGGATTCTCCAAAGAGACACACAGTACTGAAGGAGTCCAGTCTTCATTCCAGGTAACAGGATAGTGTCCATGTCTCTCAATAATATAGCAAAACAGGAAACACCAAGCCTCTGAAGACTTGGACCTTCGTTCTTACCCTCCTGGGTAAAGACTTATTTAAAAATATGACAAGAAATATATTGTTTTACATAAAAATTAAAGAACAAACAGAGATGGACCAGAGGGATTGTCGGAAAGTGTGTTCTGTCATCAAAAAATATATGCAATATTGAAATAAAATTTGAAATCCAAAGTTAAGAGAACTAGCTTCCATTACTATTCCAGTAAAAAAAGCATTGAAAGATGATTCTCATAGATACACAAGGAAAATAAATGAAAATGAAAAGAAAAGAGCAATTTACTAAATCAATGTTTCATCTAAGTTTTAAAGAAAGATGAAAAAATTGAATTCTTGAAGCAAAGGAATAAAAAAGACCATGTACTTAAGGATTTTAATATAGAAGAGTCAGAAGTAATGTGGGCACTAAAGGTGCATTGAACACAAATAAAGCCTGTGGTTGATTTCATTTTACTAGTAGTGCTGAAAAAACAAGATACGATTTTTACACCACAAGTAAGTACTTGAGACAAGAGATGTTTGTGATAACAGAGAAGTTGGCAACATGACTCCAAATCATTGGAAAAAAGATACATTTAATCTCGAAAACTACAGGTTAACAAGTCTGTTTTTTATCTTGTGTGAAATAATCAAAAGTACATATAAAATTACAAATAAAGCAAGAGACGATCTGTAACAAAAAGGTATTCTACATGACATCTAGTGGGGCTTTTGAAGGGGTTTTCTTAAGCATTCAGCCAGAGCAGTAGACAAAATTAAAAGATATAAGAAAATTTACTTAGACTTTCAAAAACCCTTTAATGTATTTACATACTTGCCATCAGTGGTGATGATGGCATCCACTTAAGGCTGGGTGTCTTGATTAATCATTTAGCTGAATTATCACAATTTCGCTTTTTATTTAACTTGACACCAGCAAAGAAAGCAAATATAAACAAACACGCTACAGCAGCTAAAACTCTTCACAAATGAAAGAATTAGAACAGTAATTAAATATATATATATAAATTACTAACATTTATGTTACCATTATGCAAGATCCAGATATTGCCCCAGAGAATGCCAAAATGGGAAGGAAATTGTGAAAAACACTGGCACACACCCAAACTAATAAATATACACAGTGATCCCTCCTCCATTGCGGGGGTTGCGTTCCATGTGAAAATCCGCGAAGTAGAAACCATATGTTTATATGGTTATTTTTATATTGTCACGCTTGGGTCACAGATTTGCACAGAAACACAGGAGGTTGTAGAGAGACAGGAACTTTATTCAAACACTGCAAACAAACATTTGTCTCTTTTTCAAAAGTTTAAACTGTGCTCCATGACAAGACAGAGATGACAGTTCCGTCTCACAATTAAAAGAATGCAACCATATCTTCCTCATCAAAGGAGTGCGCATCAGGAGCAGAGAATGTCACAGAGAGAGAGAGAAAAGCAAATAATCAAAAATCAATAGGTGCTGTTTGGGCTTTTAAGTATGAATGTCAGAGAGAGAGAAAAGCAAAGAATCAAAAACCGATAGGTGCTGTTCGAGCTGTTAAGTATGCGAAGCACCGTGCGGGAAGCATATCGCTTGAGAAAGCAGTAGTCTTTCATCATTTGTTAGACGAGCGTTTGTATCCTCTAGGGGAGCGAACAGCCCCCTTGCTCACACCCCCTCCGTCAGGAGCAGAGAATGTCAGAACAAGAGAGAGAAAAGCAAACAATCAAAAATCAATAGGTGCCGTTTGGGCTTTTAAGTATGCGAAGCACCGTGCGGGAAGCATATCACGCAAAAAAGCAGCCACAAGTAAGCCCAGCAAGGATGGGAGCAATGTGAAGGTAGTCTTTCGGTGTTTTTTGAGGAGCGTTCGTATCCTCTAGGGGTGCGAACAGCCCCCCGGCTCACAATATATTTGAGGAGTTTTATTTAATACGTAATATGTGCTCTGATTGGGTAGCTTCTCAGCCATCTGCCAATAGCATCCCTTGTATGAAATCAACTGGGCAAACCAACTGAGGAAGCATGTACCAGAAATTAAAAGACCCATTATCCACTGAAACCCACAAACCAGCAAAAAATCCGCAATATATATTTAAATATGCTTACATATAAAATCTGCGATAGAGTGACGCCGCGAAAGTCGAAGCACGATATACCGAGGAATTACTGTAACAATTTAATTCTATTCATGATGTTTATTAATTTAATAAAACAATAAATAAACTCAAAAACGTGCAAACAACTAAGCCAAAAACTATGCACAGAGTTACATAATCCAAAAATGCAAAAATCCCAAGTTTGAACAACAAAGTAATTAAAAAAAAAAAACAGGACTACAGTCATGCGACGATTCACAACAGGGAAAACAACAGGGTAATATTGTTTTAGAAATTGCCCTTAAGGTTTGTTTTCATCAGCACTACTCCACAGGGCTAATTCTTAGACCACAATGTCTTTGTAAATTCATTGACATCTCACTAGCAGCTATTGAAAACTGTCCCCTTGTTGAAATGATCCGGGGGTCTCTGCTGGAGAACTGAGCTCACTTAGAAATAGGGAAACATATTGTGCAGTGCTGCTGATCACTTAGACGACCCACTCACAACCCATGGTGACCCACTCGCAAACTAACAGCAGCGACACATGACCCTCTGGTGTCAACCCGGGACTCAACCCAGTGGTTGAGAAACAATGGCTTAGACTGCTCACAATAACCCATTCACAAACCAACGACAGCAACCAGTGACCCAATGGTTAAGAATCACAGCTTATACAGACGCCGGAACTGGAATATCGGTGTGTGCTACTGCATACTGGCAGTTAAAGTATGCCCACGGTTGACCCACACCAGACTCACAGAGCCTCAACTTCAATGACCTGTACACTTTATAAGTGACAAATCTGATTTAACTGGTCCCAAATGAAGCCATAAGTTGGCACATACTGTACCTGTACTTAACAAGATACTGAGAAAAAAAACAATACAAAAACAGATCAAAACCCAAAGTACATAGTGTAGCCAAAATGTCAAAACAGGATAAATCCTAAATAAAATAGCCAGAGTTAATGCCACTGTACTTGGGCGTTGGCTAAAGGAGCTTAATATAGCCTTCAGCTACAGCCATAAAGCACCAGAAGCCAACTGCCTAATCTGGACTTTCAACTCATAACTGAACAATTAATTTATTAACATCAGTGATAAAATTAAACTATCAGAGAGGAACAAATCTACATAATTAACAAGTATAAAACAGTTAACAGAAATAACACCTAGCCAGATCAACAAACGAAAAACAAAGGAAACAATATTAAAAAAGGAAAAATAAAATATCCCAGGATGACATCCACATGAAACTATGACATTAGGAACTGTGCACAGACTCACATGTGACAGCTTCATTACCGCAGGTGTTTTAACCAAAAGTCCAAAGCAGTTAGTTGTTTTTTCCACTGAATTTCTTCACAAGTCACTCACCAGGATTTAACACAGTCAACAAAGCCATATAACCAGATGGGCAAACAAGGCAGTATAGCTAGATGCCCTTACAACTGGGATGTTTTGCATTAGAGCAGATTCACAGTCACATTGGTTACCATACATCATATCCATTCTCCTCCTCAGACAAAAACAGGCAGGGGCAACACCTAAGCACATGCACTTTCTCCATCTCTCCTTTGATATCCATAATGAGCCCTTTTCTATGACATTCAAGTACAGGGTAGACTGTTTTGTCCATTTCTACAACTAAGGCAAGTCTAGATGATAAAAGCCCTTGTCTCATATACATCTGGGTATGAGGGAAACCACCCAAGATGATTAAGATCTGGAAAAATATATTCAGCATGTTTTGGTTTGGATGAGTAATGATGAAAAAATAATGATGATTTTATGTCTTGATTCAATGAGCACCTACTAGTAGTCTCATATATACATCCAGTTCGATGCTGCTACGTCATATGTAGTTAATATCCAGTTGTACACATTGAACACCCCTGCACCACACGCTCCAACCTGAGTGTCACATTTTTAATATAAAACCCAGAACCCCACCATGGACCCTAAATTGCACTAAGTGTCTATCTATCTATCTATCTATCTATCTATCTATCTATCTATCTATCTATCTATCTATCTATCTATCTATCTATCTATCTATCTATCTATCTATCTATCTATCTATCTATCTATCTATCTATCTATCTATCTATCTGAGTAAAGGATGAGGGAGTTCAGGAGTGTCTGATGGTTTAGGCACAGTGTTTGAAGTGGGCAATCTGGCAAGCTTCAACATTCAATAGTCAGGGACACAGGCCCTGTATTATCCAGGCATATGGTAAAATGTACGCCTCAGCTGAACATACCTGTCAATATGTCATTTCTGAGGCTGAGGTAAAGAATCGATATTCTCCTAGTTTTTCTGCTTTGGATGCAGCTGAAAGTTTTATTAGACAGTGAGTTTTCCTTTGCAGAAACATGACTGAAGGAAACTCACTTATTTACAGCAATCTCTGCACACAAGTCAAGTTATATCACTTCTAACTCTCCTGAGTAGCAATCCTTTCGATCAACAGTTTCAGTGAATACAATTACATTCTATACAGTGTCAGTCAGAGCATATAGCAGCTTTTTACGACTATCTGACACTTCATTTCAGGCTGACAACATAGATCTTGTAGGTTATATGCAATCTTAGATGTGTCATATTCCTTTTCCTCACAGTCATAATGGATAAACTATTTTTTTACTGTGGGAAGTAAAGTGACAGACCAAAGTCCAGCTTGAAATCCCGTCAAAATAATGAAATGAAAAATCATTCCACGCTGCTCCAGTGTTCATCCTTATCTGTTACTGCCTTTCATCACTTTAAGGTCAGGCAGTACTAAGAAAAACATTGACAATTTTGCACCAGTCTTACACTTTAAAAACATTTCATCTGCACTAATTTCACATTTAGATTCAAATTTCTGTCATATAGAGGCAGCCAGCTTAACTACATAATCCCTTATAAATTGCAGTTCATACCAGCGTGTATCAGTTACTGTATAAAATGCGAGAAAATTAAGTGGGTTATAGAGTTAGATAGCTTATAATGCAGTTTGACCGGAGCACTTAGTAATTTGTAGCACAATCTTTGTTGCATTCAATTCTGATCTATCAGAACATCTGAAATGTGTGATGCCTAAAAGGTCTCCTTAGGTAATTATGAGGAAAAAAAAACAAAACAAAAAAATAAATGGACTTGTTATGCCCTACAGGCTTAGAATAACAATAATCAATATTTAATGAAAGAAGCCCACTAGCTATTTGCTGTGACAAGCCTGAAGGCTTTTGTAGCAAAGTGCCTATGAGTTTTATTAGCAAATGTTACATAAAACATTACTAATCTGGGGAAATGAAGAGGAAATCATCTTATTAAATAAGGAAGGACAGGGTACTCTATGAGAATCAGCAACACCAAGTCCAAGGTCATGGTTCTCAGCTTTGAAAGGGTGGATTGCCCTCTCCAGGGTGAGGATAAGGAGCTGCCTCCTTATTGTTGAAATAATATCTAGTTGGGGTCTTGTTCATGAGTGAAGATAGAAGTCAGCGGGAGATTGACAGGTGGATTGGAGCAGGGTCTGCAGTTATGAGAAGCTCTGTCAGGGTGAAGTGAGAGCTGAGCTGAAAAGTAAAGCTCTCCGTTTACTGGTTGATCCTGTCCTCAGCAATGGTTTGAGTAGTGACAAAAATACAGTATCTGGATCACCAGTATCCTTTTCAGGGTGTCTGGGCTCAGCCTTAGAGATAGGGTGAGGAGCATATCTTGGAGGAGCTCAAAGTAGAGTCGCTGCTCCTTTGCATCAAAAATAGCCAGTTGAGTACAATGCCTATTGGACGCATCCCTGGGGAGGTGTTTCAAGCATGTCCACCCATGAGGATACCCCTTGGCAGACCCAGGACACATTGGAGAGATACACATCTCTTAGCTGGCCTGGGAACACCTCAAGATCCCCTCAGAGATTTTCGAGGAGGTAGCGGGGAGAAGGAACATCTGGGCATCTTTACTTATACTGCTTCCCCTGCCACAAGGATCCAGATGAGCAGCAGAAAATGTTTAGATGGAAGGATGGATGGACGTATGCATGGACGGTGGGCACTCCAACATGTGCTTATTCTATATTTGCAAATTCATTGGCAAGATGGTGTTCATTTTGCTACATTATGGTTCAGTTTGCAACCTTATAGTATGCAAATTCTCCTTCTGTCTGTATCCCAAAGACATGCAGGTTCGGTTGTGAAAGCCCAAGTGTGAGTGAGTTAGTGTGAGCATGCACAATAGTTTTGTTTAGTTTTGTGTTCAATTTTTTTCAGCTCTTTGAACATCATTTCTTGGGTTTTGAACTATAAGGAGTTCATATTTCGGATTGATTTTCATACAAAATTGACTTAATATTGTTAAAAATATTTTGAGCCATTTTTGACACCATTTTGTTGGATTATGAATGTTGCTATTTCACGGGTTTCATTGTTAGAATGCATTCCCAATTGCTGGGGTCTGTCATCAAATTTTCAATGGGTCAAAAAGTTGTCTTTGGTGGCCAATTAATATCTGAGTTAGCAGATATACAGTATTTCTTAAAGACCTTATGCAAGGCATACCATACATGAGTTTTTGGCTATATTTTGACTATGAGTTTAGGTTTTACTTTTGGCTTGATGATAGTGCAGCCTGACTTAATGTTTTCAAAATCCTGTGTGTACTTTTTTGGTCTCTTTTCATTTCTTTGTCTCTTCTATTTCAAAACAAAATAAAAAATAAATGAATGGTGAAACTAAATAAAAATCGTAACCCTTATTTCTACTGGTTCCAATGACCCCAGCCTAAAGTGGCAGTGCAACACCATTTATTTCTTTTTGGGAAATGCAGGGACACATTTGTGCTTCTGTGTCCATCTTTCTTGTAGTTACATTTCATGCAGTTTTTTTGTATTTCATGCAGTTTTTTTGCATCTTGTATCCCTTGCCATTGGACACCCAGCGCTTTTCTCAATTTATTCCAAGAAGCATGTGTTATAGTTTAACAAACCCTGGCTCATGTAAATTTTATATTTTGTTAGATCTTATTTTGCATCTTATGTCATTATTCACATTTTTTTCATTATGTGCTGAGTATTATTTACCTTGTTTATTACATGTTTAGTTATGTGCCATGTCCCCTTAAGAGAGATTCAGGGGTTAGAACTACTTTTATTTATTGTTTTATTGATTGGTTTCTTTGTTTCATTTTTGAGCACCTCCTTGAAATGTTTGGAACAATTCATACATCTCTAATGAGGCTTTTTTATGCCCAAGAAATTAAATTTTGATTTTGATTTTTTGGCCTAAGCAGTCTAAGCATTGATAGTTGCCATATTAAATTAGTCCCAGAATTCTCATAGATTGCACTACGTGTGATGTAATTGACATGTCTACATAAATACTGGTGTGTTGTTTACTTTGAATCTGAGATTGTATAAACCTTGTTAAAATACTTGCAATCATTTCATTGGTGTTTTTTTCAGGTTAAGGCTTATTTTTCTGAACTTTTGACTATAGCGATTGTTCTCAAGAAAGAATTGGTTACTTTCCTGGTTTTCGATCCTTGCTTGCCTCTGGTTATGAGTTTCTCACAGTCTTTTACAAACAAATCCCCTAATTGTCTTAGACGGAACAACCACCATGATGGACTTCTGGAGGTCCAGCTTCTGCCCATTTGAGGTTAGACGGAGAGTCAGAGCCGCTTGATATGTATTGAGTTTTGGAGAGTTTTAAGAATATTCGTAGGTTTTCTTGTTTTGTTAATCTTTTGCTCGGTTTTTTCAGATTTGCCTTTGGTTTATACTTTGGGACTTGCTTGCTTTAGATTGCTTTATTTTTTTGTTTTTGTCTATTTGTCTTGCCTTTTCCTCTTCTTGTTACTGTGTTACTTATATAAATAAAAAATAATTTATTTATAAAGATTTTTGGTTGACTTTGTCTTTTCAAGCCAGAGGCTTTATGGTTTTCTCTTACTTGAAGAACATTTTTCTGCATTTCTGAACATTTAAAAGTTCTTTTGAATTTTAAAAGCCTGTGCATCACTTTGGGTCTTTCTAGGCCCTGAAGCCTGCCTGTTGTGTGTGGCGAGGCTGACTTTGGTAAAGCCTGCTTTTGAGATCGAGACCTGGTCTGGTTTTGAATATTGTGAGGCCTGCACTCCTATTTCACTACTTTGTATGTGAGTAATTTCACTTAACCACTGAAACCACCTTCTTTTAATAAAAATGGTGCAAATCTATTTGTATAGAGCAGAATAAAATTGAGTCATTGTATTTGAATTCAGAATGGACTATTTATACTTTAAATCACAAAATCTAGCACTGCTACAATGATTTGCTCGTTTTGCAACATAATTAGGGCTCATATTTTCATGTTTAATATTCTTCACTGTTATTAAGGAAACACTTACCATCATTAATAGCATTCAGCTGTTGCTTTTTCACCCCTTCTTTCAAGTGACACTTTCAGCTATTCTGCACATGTCACCTTTCATATCAGTCAAAAATGAAGGTTTAGATAGCTGACTTCTTCATTTTGTCATGTATGTTTACCATTGCTGAAATCCTTAAATCCTTTTGCTATTTGTGCAGTGGCCTAATTTTAGTTTTGTCATTTGCGATAGCAGTGGACCATTTAATTTTTTTTTTTTTTATAATAAATGTGTTCTAGCCAAGCATATTTCTTTTGTGTCTGCATGTAGTCGCTGAGGATTACATCATTGATCAAATTAATGTGCCACTGTCATAAAAGCCCAGAGTGCTAAATCGCTCTTCGTTAAAGAAGGTTGAGGGAGGAAGCTGTGACAGCGAAGGGGGAGAAGACATGCAATTACAAAACCAGTCATTAGGGCTTATTCCCACTTATGAAACAGCGGATGACACTAATGGTGTTTGAAATCAACAGATAACGGTTGCAGAACAGCAAAGACAGACAGGACACAGTGGGATTATACAATGTAAAGATTTACATAAGGATAACTTCAAAAAAGGCTCATTTGTGGCCTACAGATTTTGGTTTATCTTAATTTGCGGCTTAACGTGGCTCAAAATCGTTTTACTATGTGCCTCTCATCTCAGCCTCAGTTAGCCAAATTTTTTAAGATGCAGACTTTCTGATTGGGTTTCTTGTAAAGGACAATGAAGCAATCAGCTCCAGTATTGACAGAGGTCACAGCATATGAACTCAAATTCCATGTTTCTTATTGCTGGTCATTTCTAACTAATAATAATAATAATACATTTTATTTATTCGTGGGTGCCTTTCTGAGCACTCAAGGACACCAAACAATAGATAAAACACACATTATAAACAAAACTAAATTACAAAAATTAAAATCAGACAGACCAATTGTAATTAAAGAGAAAAAGCAGTCTTAAACAAATGAGTTTTAAGTTTAGATTTGAAAAGTGAAAATGATTCAATATTTCTAAGAAAGACGAAGGGGACAGTCAAGTGGATGGAGGAAGAGGATCTAATGGTATGGGAGTGAATGGCAACATGGAGGAGGTCAAACAGATATGGAGGGGCAAGGTTTGTGGATAGCCTTAAAAGTTAACAGAAAAATTTTGAATTGAATGCAGAACTTAACTGGAAGCCAGTGAAGCTGCTGCAAGACGGGAAATATATGGTGAATAGAGGGGATTCTAGTAATGATGCGGGCAGCTGAATTCTGGACCAGTTCAAGGTTATAAAGAGATTTGCGAGAAAGACCAAGGAAAAGGGAATTGCAATAATCGAGACGAGAAGTAACAAGGCTATGAACAAGGTTAGCAGTGGTGTGGGGAGTAAGGGAGAGGCGAATACGATTAATGTTACGCAAGTGGAAATATGCAGACTGGGAGATGTTATTGATGTGGGACTGAAAAGATAAAGTACTGTCAAGGATAACAGCCAGTCTCTTAACCTGTGGGGAAGGGGAGACAGAGGAATTATCAATAACAATGGAAAAATTATCAATTTTGGATAATGTTGATTTTATACCAATGAGGAGAACCTCAGTTTTGTCACTATTTAATTTAAGAAAATTTGAAGAAAACCAGGATTTGATTTCTGCTATGCAATCAATAAGCAAGGAGGGTGGAAAGGAAAAAGTAGGTTTGCTGGTGAGGTAGAGCTGGGTGTCATCAGCATAACAGTGGAATCTAATGTTATATTTACAAAAGATATTTCCAAGGGGAAGGAGGTAAATAATGAAAAGGAGGGGCCCCAGGACAGAACCCTGGGGCACACCTGAAGTAACAGCAGTAGGTTGGGATGTGAAAGTTTTAAGCTGAACAAACTGAGTGCGGCCTGATAGGTAGGATCTGAACCAATCTAGTTGTGTGTGAGTAATGCCAATCGAAGATAATCTATTAAAAAGAGTAGTGTGACAAATAGTGTCAAAGGCTGCACTCAGATCAAGAAGGATGAGATTAGAATAGTGATTAAACCAGAATCAGCTGCCATAAGGAGGTCGTTAGTAATTTTGACAAGTGCCGTTTCTGTACTTTGGAGGGGGCGAAAACCAGACTGGAACTGCTCATACAGATTATTATGAGATAAATGAGAATGAAGTTGAATGCCCACTATTTTTTCAAGAATTTTGGAAATGAAAGGTAGATTAGAAATAGGATGAAAATGACTGAAATTAGTCGTTTTGGCACCAGGTTTTTTCAGTATTGGGGTTATTGCAGCAGTTTTAAAAGATGAAGGAACAGTACCAGTAGTGAGAGAAGAGTGGATTATAGCAGAAATAAGAGGGACCAGAGAAGGGAGGCAGGCTTTGACCAGAACTGTAGGGAAGGGGTCCAGTTGACAGGTGGATGGCTTAGACTTACAGACAAGATCTGAGATTTTTGAGAAAGTAGGAAGCTGAAAAGAGGAAAATGAGTGAGTTGGTGGGTGAAATTCAAATGAAGTACTGGAGGAATCTGTACCGAGAGACTGGTGTATCTCCTGGATTTTTTCATTAAAAAAGGGCATAAGGGAATTGCAAAAATCAGTTGAGTAAAAGTGAGAAGGTAAGGAATCCGGGGGTTGTGTGATATTATTAAGCAGTGAAAACAATGACTTGGCGTTGCCTTCATTGGAAGAAATAATGTGAGTATAATAGTTAGATTTAGTTTGGGCAATACAGTCCTTGTAATAAAGTATATGGTTTTTGTACATCTCTTTGTGAATGTTCAAGTTGTCGGCCTTTGTTTAAGAATACCATTAAGTCCAGTGTTATAGTGTGTGACCAGTTCTTCAGGAGTGAATAAATTATTAAAATCCATAAGAGAATCAATACTAGAGGAAAGAGAGTCCAAGTTAATATTCTTAATATTACAGAAAGACATGGGAAGGGAAAGCTTAGCATTGGAAAATGCAAGTTTAACATTGAACGAAATAAGAAAATGATCAGTTATGGGGAGTTCATCTGCAGTACAATCAAGCGGAGTAACTCCAGAACAGTAAATCAAGTCCAAGATATGTCCTTAGGAATGAGTGGGGACATCAGTATGCTGCTAGAATCCAAAACTCTCAAGGCAGGATGTAAAGTCTCTAGTAATAGGGACATTGATATTATCCATATGTATATTGAAATCCCCCAGAAGTATTACTGTATGTTTGATGAAACAGTAGATAAGTGTGTAAGAAAAACAGCAAAGTCATTCAGAAAAGTCGTACCTGTCTGTCATCTGCTGTTAAGCAGTCTTATTAATTAATGAATATATTTATTTTAGATTTTTTGCATTTTTCACAAACTCTTGGGAAAGTTTCATTATGGATTCCCTCAGACATAAGCTTCTCTAAGGGCATTTTATCAAACTACAATTGATGAGTTATTGTCTTTTCCTTAGAGGATCTCTCAAAAGTCCTTTTCTCACTTTTGGTCTTGTAAACATTTGTGCAGGTTAGTACTGTAGAAGCTGTTCTCACAGATTACACAATTTTTGGTTTTCTTCAGTTAAGTGATCTGGTCTGTGTGACTGAGCCATTCCTTATGAGACCAGGGTTTCCAGCTAATGTAGTCACCAGGGGTCTCATTTATAAAACTTTGCATGGATTTGAGCATGAAGGTACACCAAAAAACATGAACAATCTGATTTATAAAATCTAGCATACACATATGTATACACAAATTGCCTTTTATAAAATACAGTTATCTTGCAAATCTGCATTTCTGAATGCACCTCAAAATCTGCCTGGTTGCCGTTCTGAAACAACCATATATGGACAATGCTAATCAACTTCATACATATATAATCAACAGATTTACTTGTAAGGGGAGACAATAGCCACAAAACAGAAGAAAGGTAAAAAGCAAAGACTTCAAGATAAATGTTCTTGACACTGAAGTCGAGACACACAAAGAACCTCTGTTTGGTGACCTAAGCACGGGTGTCACCAAGTGTAAATATGGTGAATGACAACATGTGAAAGCTGTGAGCTCTACCAAACATACCATGCCAGAAATAAAAAAAAAATGCTACAACCTCAAGGTAGAGATAAAGAAGCTAATCGCTTATCATTGGCAGAGTGTGAGTGCAATCAATACACTCTTTGATTTCAGCATGTGAATGGCATTTGTAATAAGAGATGATTTACTATCCGGCAATATGCCAGAGCATTCTGGAAATAAAGATGTGGCAAATAAGAGAGCCAGGAGCTGAGGGAAATCCAGGAGGTGTACTAACAGAAATATCTAAATCATTTAAAAGGTCTTATAAAAGAAATATACCTGTGCACCTGTTTGTTCATTTCACAAATGTCACATTGCATCCTCATGCTGCCTTACAGTGGTAGTCACCGCAGTAGACGACTATGGAGCGGGGGTCATTTGGCTCCATATCAACAAGGTTAGTAGGTAGAAAATTATTATGCTCGGCCAAGTTATGAAGCACAGTACAATCACAATACTGCACAACTTCATTGTCTGGTAGAGCAGCATTCCACCCGACACATCCAGACACCATCACTTGCATCTGAGGAGTCCTATGGTGTGTTCCATACCTGAGCATGCAAGAGAATTACAGTGCCTCACCTCTCCTCTGCACTCTGGGTGTTGAGGAAAGGTGTAAGGCACCAGTGTTTGAATGGGTAATCACTATCATCCGCCACATGTAATGACATGATTCGAAGGGCGTTATTGCTTGTCTTGGTCTCAGAGACACTGAAGAGTGTGACGGTAAATAGCAGAAAGTGATACATACTGCTGATTATGTGATCCCAACAGTTTAGGTGAAACACTGCTTTACCCTTGAAATTTCATGCTGTTTTCTTCCATGCTCATAACTGCAGCAATGGTCTACAACAGAAGAAAGATCACCTCCGCCTGCATAATAAAATAGCCATTGTAGCAAAGCACCCACAGCATCTAAGTGCATTGAGAAAGGTGGCTATACTGTGCAATGATGGTCAGACCGTCACATCTACTTTGTTACAAATGTACTTTACTTAAAGTTGATTTAATAAGGTTTGTGTGTTTTTTTTCTCTGCCAAAACAATGTTAAGTATATTCTGATTTCTATGTTGATTACAGCATATTATTACATCTAGGCAGGCTTGTCCTTTTGTTGATATTTAAACAATCTGAGTTAAGAAACATCCATTAGTTACATCTAAGAATTCTTGTTCCTGTGCTCTGTGACTTACAGGATTTTCCATTTTAACTCTAAGCAATTCAAGCCCTCAATTACTATCACATTCCCATTGTAGCTTGCTTTTTTGTGACAGTGTTTTCTGCCATGCTGGGTTTTTACACTGACCACAATCTTTGCAGTTTTTTCTTGTACTGTAGCCCACTTTAAACATTCTTTTGGCATTATCTTTTGACGCACATATAAAACCTGCAGTTATTGTGACAAATCCAACATTAGTACTGATAAGCAATTAGCTGGCACATCCACGTATGTGTTTACATGAAGAAGAGCAGCTGTTCCTCCATGTGATAGCTCAACTTTACAGCAGCAAATTGAACTATCATAATGGTTGCAATTACCACATCGAACATATGGTATTCAAGCGCTCTCTTTAAAAATATAAATTATCTTTACATCTTCTTTTTACTTTTTTTACTGAGATAATTTAGAAAACTTGCTACCTTTAAGTTTCTTCTCTTCCTTTGTACTCCAGGGGTCAAATTTATAAAACTTGTGTATGCACAAAAAGAGGCCCAAAATGTGCATACACAACAATCGACTGGCATTTATGAAAAAAAACTTGATGGGAGAACGTGTGTATATTTACAGTAACTCTGACCCATTTTTAGAAAGTGGGAAATGACAAAATCCTTGATAAAGGGGGAAAATACAGCCAAACCAGCTAAATTATGACTTACATGCATAACTTTTCATGTCACTGAGCCTTGTTATAACATGTATTTACGTGACAAAAATATTAAACTTCACTAGTGATGAATATGATGTAGAGACCCTTTCTTAATTGTCATTTTAATATTTTATTTTTAGCATACATATTTTCCCATTTTTCTGGCATATGCACATATTTACAGTCTAATCCACACCAGTTAATATTTTTCCAATGTAAAAACTTAGTTTGTATTTTTTTTTTATAAATCTTTGCATACTGAAAATATCTCTTTTCTAGAAAAGGCAGTCCCAGTATTTAAACAAGTGATCAGGCCAACCCTCATAATTATACGCTAGTTGTCTTAGTGTGAGTCATTGGTAAATGAACAGAAAAAAATATTAAAAAGGAGAAGTATATTAACTACACATTATGAACAAGAACAACAGTGTTGTAGCATGCCTCAACTAAGAAAAACACTTAGGAAGTTAAAAGTAATAAATAGAGTTTTCATAAACAAAGCACTCAAATATGGATGATCAAAGTAGAAAAATATTAGAAAGAGAAAACAAAACCCTGAAGCCTTTCTGAATTTACTGTCACAAGTCCTGGAGCCTGATTCTACACTCTACTTGCCCAATAATCAGAATCAGAATCAGAATCAGAATCAGCTTTATTGGCCAAGTATATGTACACATACAAGGAACTGGACTCCGGTTTTACCTAGTATTGTCCCTGATGCTGTGAGATTGACTTAAGTGTTCATGAGAGTGATGGCCTGAGGAAAGAAACTGTTCACATGTCTGGTAGTTTTGGCGTACAGTGCTCTGTAGCGCCTACCAGAGGAAAGAAGTTGAAAAAGGTTGTAACCAGGGTGTGATGGGTCTGCAATGATGTTTTCTGCCCGTTTCCTGACTCGAGATCTGTATAAGTCTTGAATGGAGGGCAGATCAACACCAATGATTTTTTCTGCAATCCTGACTGTCCGTTGAAGTCTGTTCCTGTCCTGTTTTGTGGCTGAGCCAAACCAGACTGTGATAGATTAACAGAGAACAGACTGGATTACTGCAGAGTAAAATTGGATGAGCAGCTCCTGAGGCAGGTTGAACTTCCTGAGCTGGCGCAGGAAGTACAACCTCTGCTGGGCCTTTTTAACAATTGTGTTTATGTTTAGTTCCCACTTTAGGTCCTGGGAAATTGTGGATCCCAGAAACCTAAAGTTTTCCACAGCAGACACAATGCTGTTGAGTAGTGTGAGAGGGGGCAGCACTGGGGGGCTCCTCCTGAAGTCCACTGTCATCTCCACAGTTTTAAGCTTGTTCAGCTCCAGGTTGTTTTGACCGCACCAGAGGGCCAGCTGTTCGACCTCTCGTCTGTATACAGACTCGTCACTGTCCTTGATGAGGCCAATGACTGTCATATCATCTGCGAACTTCAGAATTTTAACAGACGGGTCTCTTCAGGTGCAGTCATTTGTGTAGAGGGAGAAGAGCAGAGGAGAGAGGACACATCCCTGGGGGGCGCCAGTGCTGACTGTTCGTGTGCTGGATGTGATTTTTCCCAGACTCATTTGCTGCTTCCTATCTGTCAGGAAGTTTGTGATCCGCTGGGAGATGGGAGCTGGTACAGTGAGCCAAGTGAGTTTGGTGTGGAGGACTTCTGGAATGATAGTATTGAACGCCGAGCTGAAGTCCACAAACAGGATCCTAGCATATGTCCCTGGAGAGTCGAGATGTTGCAGGATGTAGTGCAGTCCCATGTTGATTGCATCATCCACTGACCTGTTTGCTAGGTAAGCAAACTGTAGGGGGTCAAGCAGGGGGCCTGTAATGTCCTTCAGGTAGGTCAACACCAGTCTTTCAAAGGATTTCATGACCACAGACGTCAGGGCGACTGGCCTGTAGTCATCTAACCCTGCAATGGAGGTTTTCTTTGGAACCGGGATAATTGTGGAACGCTTAAGGCAGGAGGGAACTTCACATAGCTCCAGGGATCTGTTGAAGATCTGTGTAAATATGGGGGCCAGCTGATCAGCACAGACTTTAAGACAGAAGGGTGACACACCATCTGGACCTGGTGCCTTCCTGATCTTCTGTCTCCTGAAGAGCTGACTCACGTACCCTTCACAGATCCTGAGTGCAGGTATGATGTCAGTGGGGAGGGGCAGGGGCTTGGTAGTGGGTGCTGGGAGTGTATTTTGATTGGCGTGGGTGAGAGGTGTGAAAGAGGGATTATAAAACCGGCAGTAGAACAAATTCAGCTCGTTGGCCACACAACACAACACCCCAACTCAACCCCCATCTTTCCCCTTCACTCTATTCTGGCCCCTCTTCCTCCTGCCAGTAGAGTGCTTATCTTTTCAACTCTACATTCAAAAGATCTCTGACTGACAAATGGTTTTAATCTCCATTCTTGGATAATCTCTTGTCATGCTTCATAATCACATCCAGGGACAGGAGTGGTTCTTTGTTTCAACAAGAACTGTAGAATAAAGTGCCACATACAAGCCTGTTAACTCTGCATCACTAAGCCTTCCATGGTCCTGCTTCTTGTCCTTATTCCTGTCCTGGCTGTGCAACATCCCAGCCAATGCCTGCTCTCTCTCTCTCTCTGTCCCATATTTGGGTCTTTCCCATGTCCCGTGCCATGCTTTCTTGCTTTTACACCCCGTGCTGACCACTCCACGTAAACCAGGGTTTATTACTGAATAGTCCAAATGTGTTTACACAATAGCAATTGTATATCACTAAGGAATTGACACATTTGATTGATCATGGTGGTATATGTGGTATCACTTATCTTGATGTTATAAAGCTTTTGAATATGCCAGTGAGCAAACTAGAAGAGGAAAACATTCACGGTGCAATATACAGATGGATTTATAACTGGCTTAGCCAAAGAACCAACACATTAAAGTGCCATGAAATATTCTGAATTAGTGTGGTCTCCCAAAGATGAGTGCTGGAATTGTTTTCTTTTAATATAAATGGTCTAAATCAGGGGTGGGCAAAGTCAGTCTTGGAGGGCCACAGTGGCTGCAGGTTTTTGTTCTAACCCAGTTGCTTAATTAGAAAGCAATTCTTGCCAATAATTTAATTTCATGGCTTGTTAGTGCTTTAACTCTGATATATCAGGTAATTCTCATATCCTAGATTTTTTCCTGTTTCTAAGAATATCATCCAAATGATTTGAAGGCTACAATAGATGAGTAATTCTGAGTCCTTCACTTTTTTCTCTTCTCTTTCCTCCAAGTATTTAATTAAACCCAGTAGTGCATGATAAACACACATGGGTGTATATGGAAACAAGCTAAATGGATAAATGCAGGTCCCTTTGTCATTTGCATCTTATTGCTAATTAGGAGCAATTAAAAACCAAGAATACAGCTGTTTAAGACTAAAATAAGCAATAGGAGCTCAAAATCTTAATGAGTGAGACAACTAAAGTGAAGCAGAAGTGTTACTTGAACAATAAGTGCTTCTTATTAAACAACTGGGTTGGAACAAAAACCTGCAGCCACTACAACCCTCCAAGAAAGACTTTGCCCACCCTTGGTCTAAATGAACAAGATGGTAAATTGCACTGAGGACTGCATAGATCTGTTGTTGGGGATAAGAGCTTATTTTGGCAGCTCTGGACACAAAGCAGAAATCAGCCTTGGACAATATGCCAATCCATGTCAGGCCCATTTACACACACAAGCATGCACTCAAACATGGGACCTATGGACTCCCTAATTAATTTCTGATGCACATTTCACAGGCTGGGAAAGAAAAACTGGAATATTCTAAGGAAAACCCATACATGTTTGTTTACTAACTTAACCTTCTGTTATGGACAGGCCATGCTGATGATCAGAAGTAGACTCGTCACTGGCCATTCCAACTGAAGTGGTAGGAGTCATCAATGCAGTAGGGATGGTGCTGGTGGACTGGTCATCAGGAGAAGGTGGCAGTGGGAGGGGAAATCTGTTAAAAAACTGGTTCAGCTTTGTCCACATCCCCTTCCAGCACCTGAGTCCTGGATTGCCTCAGTCTAGTAATTATGTCCAGACCCTGAATGAAGATATTGTCTGTTTTAGCTTCGTAATCTTCACTTCCTTCACTCAGTTTTTTCTTCCGCACTAGCTGTGCATCCTTCAGAGCCTTAAATGCTCCCTTTGTTTCACTCTGGAGATGTTTTAGTTCCTTAGTAATTCAAAGCTTGTTGTCTGGAAAGCAACTCAATGTCTTTGAGAGTATCACAGAGCTGACACAAAAGTTAATATAGTCTGTGATACAGCGACTGAGTCCCTCAATATCACCCCCATGTGACTCACACATCCCAGTCTGTCATTTGGAAGAAGCCATTTAGGACCATTTCAGCTTCCAGGCTGCACTTCCTCACTATCCTGGCGGTAGCAGATTACTGTCTAATAACAGGCTTGTAGCTGTTACCGGAGAGCCAATCAAACAGAAGACCGCAACCTCAGGTCCCTGCTGATGCCTTACATTTTTTCACCTTTTCAAGTATTAAGCTTCTTAAGGTTTGTTTTTCTGTTTGTACTTCTGATCTTGGTTTTGTAATTTTTGATTTTATTGTTTTGGTTTAGACCTTTGAAGCACAGATTTGGGTATTGTTATTTGCTGATTAGTTCTATTTCTCCCTTTCTCTTTTGTGTTTCAGTTTCTAGCCTTCCTAGTTTATTGGTTTCAATGAGCAAGGTTGTAAGATTGAAAATTTGTGGTCTTCCTTTGGTCTTCTATGTTCAGTTTTTTTTTTCTAACTTTTTCCCTTTGTATATTATTTCAACAAATTTTGTGGGTTTATTATTAATTTATGAATTCATTATTTCTGGATTCCTTGTTCTCCTTTTTTCCAGTTTTCTTAGCATTATTTCCTTTTTGTTATCTAATTGGTGTAAATAAATCTTTAATCGTGTGTTAAATAATTAATCAGAAGACATACTATAAGGTTTCTAGGAGTTGAGTTTTACTTTTTTTTTGCCTATCCCTGTGGGTGCACTTCAGTAAACTCTTGATGAATAGTTACTGCTGTAAAATGTTTATTTGAAGAAAAAAATCTGATTTTGTAAAAAAAAAAACTATTTGCATTTTGTTAATTACTGCGGTGGGTTGGCACCCTGCCCGGGATTGGTTCCAGCCTTCTACCCTTTGTTGGCTGGGATTGGCTCCAGCAGACCCCCATGACCCTGTGTTCGGATTCAGCAGGCTGGTAAATGGATGGATGGATGGATGGATTTTGTTAATTAATGAGATAGAATGCTATTAATTAATCATTTTTACAGTTATCTGTAAAGAAAAATCCTGCTCAATTTGCATTGTGTGTTGTGTGAAAAATAAGCAAACACAGCATAAAGATTTGGGGTTTTTAGGCCCCGTATACTGTAAAGCAAAAAAGATTTCGTCAGTGTTTTCAGCTAAAGTATGTACAACAGACAGTTCAAAAAATGGCGGGGCAGACAATTTATAATGATAAGCGGGAAGTGACGAGATGATGGGGAAGCCACGGTGATGGATGGGTAAATGACATCATCAGGATGGGACCAGAGGTAAGAAAGGACCCCAGAAGTGGGTGGAATCAGCAGTCTTCTGGGGGGGAATAGTTATAGTCATGGCGCCTGTCTGGTCCTTAAACTGCTCCCCATGCGCTTGTTCGTGACAGTTGATTTGAAAATGGAAATGTATTATTGTTTACACTAATGTAATTTTAAATTTACAATCAAAGCTGTAAATAATATTGATTTCTTCCCTCACTTTCAGTTTTACTGAAAACAATTCTACAGTCATTTTGGCACATCCTACTGCTTAAACTGGCTGTGGGGTCTGAGGGGACGAATACAAGTCCAGACTCTCATAAGGCTAACGCAAGAGAAACAAGATGTGTATTCAATATGGTGTTTCCCAACATTAAAAAGGATGCAACTCACATTCCACCATCCAGCGACTGGGTCCTGGATGTGTGAGCAGTGGGGTGAAGAGAAAAGTCAGCAACCTGCATGAAGACAGGAGCAAAGACACAGCAAGTGACAAAGGGCAGGGTTTCATACTTTACAGGGTCTTTACTGGTAGTTTCTGCATTTTTGTGCGTCTTCAATACACACACTGCAGACTCTTGAGTCATCAGGATTTTCCTGACAAATATCGAATAATGCTCATGTGTATTAGCAGCAGGGTCTGATCATCCTGCATTATCGCCATTTCAGTCAAATTCTGGAGTCTTCTGGGTGTCTGCAGTGTGTCGCTCTGTGTTGTAGTTAGTAAATATGAAGCTGGAACAAAACACTAAGGGAAATTTATCATCAGCAGGGCACTTGAAGTGACATAGTCCATAGCCTTTTGTAGAAATCCCATTGGGGGTACTCTCCATCTCTCCCTGTACATCCATGGGGGTCCTTGTCTTTGTTTGCAGAATAACTCCCCACTGTCACCCAGGCCTCTCTGTCTGTCTCTCTCCTGGTAATCCCTGTAGAAATTATTCCCTACCCTATACCATTATAGAATGTAAAGCTTTAACCGACTTACCTTGCTGCTTCTCATAAGACTACATTATTATGGAAGGTTATGAAACTGAGACAAGCAGAAGCAGCTAGTGACCTGATACAAGGTGGAGCTGAAAACAAGGGCGTATGTTGATGGACTTGATATCAAACCAAGTAAACATACCACCCCCTGTGAGCCTCAATGATAGCAATATATGAAGGATGGGCCACTAGAGGATATTACTGTTAAAACAGTGGACTCCCTAAGAACTAATGAATATTTGTATATGGACTAACCAATTAGGCTATCAATTAATGTGTAGACATACTTTGTAACCTAGTGAATTTCATGAAAATGAGTATTAGTGAATACATTTAGTGGGCAATAACAGGCAGGCATTTTGTGGAGATGTTACTGCAACAAGACAGAGAGAAGCAGTGTCAACAGAGAACAGCTACCACCCATGAAGCAAACCTAAGCCAGAACCCAAAGACTATAATCAAATAAAAGGATATGTGTGTCCTTGTCTGTCATTACTCCTGTCTTGGGTACAACGAGAGGTACATTTGTTATAAACATAAAGTCCTTCAAGGTAAAGAGTCTGAGAGGTGTGACTGTGTGTGTGCATACAGAGAAAAAGCGAGGTGACTTTAGTGAGATTCTTGGATAAGGTGCTGTCACTAGTAAGGGGGCCCACAGCTCTTCTGGAAATTAAATAGAAAAAATGATTATTGTTGCTCATATTTAGCCCATAATTTAAAACCACAACAGGACATTTTCATCCAATAATCCTGTGTCCCAGTGACCCTGTAGTTAAAATATAGCGGGTTGGATAATGGATGGATGGAATCCTGTGTCAATGGATTATTACTGATTGTTCTTGGTTTGGGTCTAACATGAATTGCTAGTTAGCCAGTTTGTTCACTTGTGCAGGAACTGTTTGGATACTATTGATTTCATATTGAGATCTAAAGATCTACAGAATAAGAATCAATAGGGGTTTATCAGTACAAATGTATAAAGTCAGCTTACAACAGAGCCCTGCACAAACATAGCAACAACAACATTTATTTCTATAGAATATTTTCATGCACAGGATGTAGCTCAAAGTGCTTTACAAGATGTCAAAGAAATAGATAAAAGCAAACAATTTAAAATTAGATAAAAATAATGATGAATATATAACATAAATTTAAATAATTCACACTTACATAAGATAGATGTATAATTAATAAAGAAATAGAATTTTTATATATAGAGTCAATTGTTATGTTTCTAAAATTCAACGATGAGATCAGATGAGCTATTCTGATGGATTTGTATTTGTATGCACTCTGACTTACTCAAATCTGGCAAACTGGATAAAAAAAATCATTTTAAGACACTGGCGTATTTTGCAATTAATACCATACTTTCAAGAATTCTCATCATGCGCTTTTCCCCACAATAAAAATATACAGGATTAGGGCTTCAAGACATCAAACTTTGATCGTGACAGAGAGCCTATTAAACACCACTCAAGGATAAACTTGTACATTTTCAGTGTTTAAACTGCAGTTGCTGCAGTAACGTCTTCAAAAGTGACAGACTAGACATTAAGGGTGTCCATATAATACTGACACATTGTTTAAAATGTAATACCAAAGAGGTTATTTATGTTTTATTTTGCCCTCGCCCATATGTTTATGTTGGAAATACTCCACTTTGTGTATGCAGCAGAATTTTAGAAATCATAAACAACATATGTACTCACTCCATAAAGTACCTGGTGCCATGACCCTTTAACAATAAAATGCTTAAAGAAGCACACTTCAAAACTCTATTATTGAAGCTGTGAAACTACACAGCAAAGGCAGGGATTGCAAGAATCTCCTATTAAAGAGAGAGCCATACTGGATTTATAAATTGGGAACAGTGCATCAGGTGGGCTTAATGAACTCTTTGAACAAAGTAATGACAAAACCCAGCCGTTGTGATTTTTCATTACTGGACTAGGTGTGCTCCTCAGTTATTTTTCAACTTGTATTGCATTTTCCTTTGTCAGTTTCTGTAAGTATAGGTAGGTTTCTTAGTAGTATTGGGAACTTTTCATTTACTGAGATTTGTCCTGCAATTTGACTTTTATTTACATTATTCAAGCTGAGATCTACTTAAAGCAGTCTGATGGTTTGTCCCAACCTTGGCTGGTCACTGCTATAATTAGAAATTGAATAACCTTGTTAGTACTACATTCATGACACTAATATATACTAGAGATGCCACAATACCAGAATGTTTATATTCAAAAACAGAAATCCGATTTAACTGCTTTCAGTCAAAGTAGTCTGTTATTCAAGTGAACAAGATTGTGCCTTTTTCTATAATGGAATATAAAATATAAAAATACTAATAAATACTAAATAAATATTTTAAATACATCAAGTCATATTGGCATTCATAAATATCAAAATACAACGAAGGGCTTGAACTTTAATTGTGTTGCGGAGATGCCCCAATGTAACAGCAAGGTGGGACAGTAGAGGTCGGGTGGTGTTATTATTTTGGGGAAATTTTAGCATACGGTTTATAAAGAATCAAATTGATACGAACTACCTAATTAATCTTAATATGTGCACATTTTAAATTTACTCTGTTACATTTTCTCTCCTTAATACTAGCAATAAAAATTCAAGCATTACTATATCTGTACCGTTAAATTAGTGAATTCCAAAATAATTCAGGATATTTCCATTCAAAGAAATTCTTTAATGCTGTTTTAGTAACAAACTTCAGTGCTGGAGTGGATGGACTGGCATTCCGACTGGAAGCGAGTATAATCTTTTACTCTGCCAGGAGGCCGTAATGGAAGAAATGCAGCAATGGGAGTACAACCATGCCAGGAAGAAGCTTGGTTTCTATCTCAGTCAGGAGGAACAAACAATAGATAGACCAGGGACGACAGGATTTTATGAGGAGTGGCAGTACTCCTTTGACTGGGTCCCAGTTAGGACAGCTGCAGGGTTGCCTAGGACTTGTAGTTCAGAAGGGCAACCCTGTTGCGGTCCTTGGGTGCCACTGTTTACTGTGAGGAATGGACCTCCCTATTTTAGTGAACTTCCCCATGACCTGGAAGGTCTTCCGTTGTGTAAAGCTGTGACACCAGAAGCTCTCCCGTGTCCACAATAAACTGAAGCCACCTCATCAGTACAGTGCAGAAAGAGCAAATCTGAGGAGAGGTATGAAAACTGAAAAGATGGTCTATAAGACCAAGGTAGAGACATATCTGACACACGATAACTCGCGGCAGGTGTGGCAGGGATTACAACAAATAACCAACTATAAAAGCAGGGCACATGTGCCTTTCTGTGCTGTTCTGTGCTGATGCCTCATTGGCAGAGGAACTACATTTTGTTGTTGCTCGCTTTGAGGCATGGTGGTCTCACACAGATCCTCTGCCCTCAACAACGTCCATCTGCAACACTCACTTTCAGGAAATTCAAGTGAGACGGGTGCTCAAAAGAGTGAGTCCCAGGAAATCTGCTGGACCAGACAGAATACTAAGCAAGGTACTTAAAGCTGGTGCTGACCAGCTGTCAGGAATCCTTCCTAAGATATTTAATCACCACTCTCCCCGTCTAAAGTTAGCTATTATCAACAATGTCACCCAAAAGTCAGTCATCAATAACCTTAATGACTATAGACCCATTGCATTGATCTCAGCGGTCATGAAACATTTTGAAAGACTTATTGTTCAGCACATTAAAGGCAGCCTCCCTCCCACCTTTGACCCTCACCAGTTTGCTTATATATCAAATAGATGCACAGAAGACGCCATCAATACAGTCCTCCACACAGTGATGAGTTATCTGGAACACTCAGGGACTAAAGTAAGGAAGCTGTTTGTTGATTATAGCACACCGTTTAATGCAATCATCCCTAGCACACTAATCGACAACCTGTATAACCTGAACTTTTCCCCCTCAGTCTGTGCTTGGATAAAGGATTTCCTCACTGGCAGCCCACAAACTGTTAAAATTGGCGCCCTCAGCACCTCCACCCTCACAATTACCACCGGCTCCCCTCAGGGCTGCCTGCTGAGTTCACTTCTCTATGCCCTGTACACTTAAAGTATGACTGTACATCTAATTACTCCAGCAACATTATCATTAAGTTTGCTCATGACTCCATCGTGGTATGTCTCATAACTGGTAATGATGAGTGAGCCTACAGTTGTGCTCCAGGAACAATGTTTCATTCAACACCCGCAAAACTAAAGAGATGGTCATTGACTTCAGGAGGCAGGGAGCAGAGTCAGCTCCACTCTGCATCAGCAGGGACCTGGTGGAGAGGGTCACCTCCTTTAAGTTCCTAGGAACTTACATCTCTGAGGACCTATCCTGGACAGCAAACACGCTGGCAGTGATCAAAAAGTCCCAGTAGCAACTGCATTTCCTGAGACTTCCCTAGAAAGTGGAATTGAAGTATAAGCTGGTTTTGACCTTCTTCCACTCAATCATCAAGAATGTTCGAGCATATTGTATTTCAACATGATATGCTGGCTGTACAGCAGCATACAAAAAGAGTCTACAGAGGGTAATATCCATGGCAGAGAAAATCATTGGCTGCTGTCTGTCCTCCCTAGAAGATATCTCCGGTGCCCAGTGCCTCCACAGAGCCATGAAAATCATTAAAGACCTTTCCTATCCCGGCCACTCACTGTTCACGCTACTACTCTTCACCAGGTGGTACAGGAGCATTAAAAGTAGAACCAATAGATCTGCAGTTAGGCTTTATCCTTGGGCCATCAGAATTTTAAATTTTAAAGACTCATAGAACAGTTATAATTTTTATTTCCAGTATGTGCATTGATTGCTTTAGTGGGTAATAATTTCTGCACCTTAATTATTTATGTACTGTATGCTACCAATTTTTTATAGGATGTGTGTTTTTATATTATTTGTTTGTCATTGTTTGTTGTACTTGCACCATTTACAGGTGTAGATTTTACTGGTTACAATGACAATAAAGGCTTTCTAATTCTAATCTGCATTTAAGAGTCAGATTTGGGAGGAGGAGGAAGACAATGCTTATAGAGGAGTAATGGAATGAGACCGAAGGTGCTTATGTGTGTGTTATATTGCACTGGACTGAATTAAACCCTAGGAAGGGTATTGTTTAAAAAAAAAACATTTTATTTAACCTGAAATTATGTTTGGCTGAGTTGCTTCTGGTGTTCGGGATGCTTTAAAATCTGGTTTGTCAGAGAATAACTATGCTGGGTTTGTAACCTTTGCTATTGCAAAGCTCATGTTTGCATCATTGGCTGATTAAAAAAACCATTACTAATTACTAATATTTAACAGATGAGTCAAATTAATTCAAATTTCAAACATCACAAACTCCTGTCACTTTAATTTTCCAAATCTGGCCCTCCTTTTTACATTTGGCCCCACTTTAAGTCTTTCTGTGTGAAATTAAACTTGTCAGTTTTATATTACTCCATTATTTCAGAACTCCTGTATAGCAGCCTTTGTTGTGCTGTTTCCGAAATTTCTGACATGAATGACTAGACTTTGTTATTGCTTATGCCTGTGTACAATTACCAGGATTGTCATTAATTGTACTTGTTTCATTTATAAGTGTGAGACAGCATTATATTTGTCAATGTACCATTTGTATATATGATATCTGTGCTTTCACTGATGGGTTATACTAATGAACTTTTCTTTGCCTTCAAAAACCAACTAAACTTAGTGTTTGCATAATCATATATAGCAATTAAGTATGTTGTTTTGCCTATATTGCTAACTGTGTGTTTTAGTTATTCACTACATAACGTTGTGACGCGTGAGTCCCTGTCTTGCACCACAAAACATGAGGCTGAGTCTCAGTACTTTAGCAAAACCAGCTTTTATTCAGCTTGAAACAGGAGCAGCACGGTTATTTATTGTATCGGGATCTACCACTCTCCTATACACAGACACAGCAATCAGGCAGGGTCGTGGTCAGGTTAGTGGCCAAGTAATACTGTTCCCTGCATTTATAATGTTCCTTGCATCACCCATCGACGGCAGGTGCTTATAGCGTGACTGTGATCTTTTCGGATTTGCTTTTGCGGCGAGCTGCTAAAGCACTGGGATCCTGCAGTTGTCCCGGCAACTGATAGGCTTTCTTCCACAGATGCAGCGATCGTGCTTTGGGACACTCTTTGGCATGTCGGCCTGTTGGAGAGAGTTCCAAAAGAGTTAAGAAACCTTACAATGTGCTTTGTGCTTCAAAGCATTGAAACACTAAATTAATTTTATTTTGGTAATAAAAAATGGCATAGACAACCCAACTAGCCACTTAATTTGAACCTCGTCTTGATTTTTACCTGCTACAGCTGTTAGCACTGCCAGTTCTCCCGTATCCCACAATCCTGTATGCGTAATTGTGGATGTTTTCCAGGTTTTCACTGTGACCGTGAACTATAAATGGGTGGATGCTTGGACACATAGACAATGTAGACATGCTCAGAGAATGAATGCAAGGCCTCCGTCTGTTTACTGGGACTGTGTAGGACACTAATGAAAAGTGATTAATCTCTCCATCACTTCACTTCCTCTTACAAATGCTTAACAATACAAGTTAAGCAGATACACCAGTTCTGATCAGTCATGTTATTTTGTTCTCAAAGCATGCTAATTTCACAAGGGATAACAGTGGCAATAACAAGAGCCTATCTGTGTCTGTTTTTACTTTTGTTTAATAATAATAACGATTCCTACAATCTCTGAAATTCTCCTGCCTCGAACTCAGAGCACTGCGAGGCACAACTTCCTCTTGTTTTTTGTATGTTCATGCCATGCTGTATTGTCACCACTGTGAGTCATTTCTATGTGTACTTTTTGCTAATGTTTTTTGTCATGTGTTATTGTACCTTATAAAAGTAATCTGTCACTTTGTAGTCACACATGAGTACTTTGTAGTGTCGATACTGTAAAATAGACTAGTACTGTTACGTCTTTGGGATTTTGGTATCAATTTAGTGCTGAAGTATTGGCTCTTGTGATATATCTAATATACACAATGCCATTTTGTAATAAGAGTTTTTCACTATAATTCATGGTGATTATCCATAGTTGTATCCTCAACAGGACTGCAGAGCTTTTTAAAACCCTGAAGAAGAGCTTTAAGTGTCCAAAACGTGGTTTCAGTGTGAATTGTGGTTTTTACATAATCTTTTTGCAACATATTGTGACTGAACAACAGATGGAATATTGCCTTCTTTGGGACTGCTGATATAGAATTCATTCTTTAAATTAATTTCTGATGCTTTGAGATTACATGGTTGCATTTTGTTATACATAGTATATAATGTTTTAGTCATAATTTTTCCTTTGTCAATTTCATGCTTATGTCAATAGTATAGGGTTTAGCATAATCCCAAAACAGGAACAAGATTTCTACAGAGATGTATGGAAAATTCTAGACTATAGACAATAAAAGAGTTTTGAAAGTTATTTTAAAAGAAGTGGGAGATGGTAATATATTAGTCACCCTGACAACATGAAGGCTGCATATCAAGTATTACTACAAATGAATAAATGTTTGCTTGAATAGTTAATTTGCATTATTTTTCCTTTGTCAAATATGATATTCATAGAGAAAGCACAAGAATAATAATCAGGGGGATAGTGCTGTGCCTGCTGAGGGTACCCCTATATGTACAGGATTTTGTTTTTCTTTACTTCTCTCTTTTCCTAAGGACCACTTTGTTGGCTAATGCATGAGCTAAGAATAGAACATAGAATGTATAATCCAGGATATTGTATGATATTAATATCTCAAGTAAGGTAACAAGTCAATGTATTCTGCACATTAATCAATCAATCAGACTGGCAGGAGCGGGATTAGTCTTTTAATGCACTGCCTTGAGATCTGGATTAGGGGGCCGATGATAGTGTCCAGTATGGGGGAGAACTAGCATACCTTTAGTCATTAAAATTCTATAACTTGGCATATATCTTTCCTTATTTGCAGAAGTTGCGTGAGTTGCCATGAAAGTTAATAATAATTCTGGATCCTTCTTAGTATGTGTTACTGCAGCAGTATTTAAAAAATCTATAATTAAATGGATACTATAATTACTGATTCTGAAGCTGGTCCTCCATCATTAGGTGATCTGTCCCCCATACCACCTATTTTCCAGACTTTCTGTGCCTTTTCCAGTGTTTCAGTGAGCTAGACTGTAGGGTAGAGTCTCCATGTAGAACAGGGCATGCCCATGAACACTTTCTCACAGGTCCATTGAGAGTCAGGATTTAACCCATCTACCATTGGCTCTGAACTGGATAAAGCAGGTTTGATAAAGGGTGGATGGAAATAATCAACTTGCACATCTATGTGATGCAGAAGAAAAGTCAACTAACTGAAAAAAATACACACAAAGACATCAGGAGAATGTGCAAACTTCACACAAAGACTGTGGCGAGACTGGCAATGAAGTTGTTGGAGCTTTGAGTCAGCAGTGTTAACCACTATGCCACCTTATTGGGAGATAATTCTATTTTTTCATATACTGTATACTGATAAAGATCAACTGCATTTATCAATAAAACCAAAGAGTCCTTTTCCTAGCTTCCAGTAATTGTTTCAACTTAGTAAATTGTGGACTGCTAAATAAAATGCTGTTGGTTCTAACCTTCAAGGAAATGAATTTTTCTTTTTGAAATTAAGGTGACACTGGTTTAAGGTTTAGTCCTCAGAGTACTCTGTTTAAAATCTGCTTTCTCTTTTTCTTTTTCTGCAGGCCCACATTGGGTACTTTTCCTCTGGATCAATCTCTGAAGGAGTTTTTGTTTTCTTTTTTTGACATTTTCACTAAATTTACCTTAACAGTAAATGTGAACTCCTTTGGCTACTACGCTTTCATATTAAGGGCAAGTTAGATGCTAATAAATGGAGTAAGTGTACTATATCAAATTTGTTCAACGGATTGATGGCTACTGTGGCACAACCTAACCTAATGACTTTCACGTATTCAAGCCCTTGTCTGGTCACTACCTGTGTGTTATGATTACTGACTTTTTTTACACTTCCAAATATATTTCTGTTGTTATTTTGTGTATTTATTTTGGTTTTCTCAGCATTATTATTTATTAATGTTATTTTTAGGAAACATCTTCAGATGTCTGCGGTGGGTTGGCACCCTGCCTGGGATTGGTTCCTGCCTTGTACCCTGTGTTGGCTGGGATTGGCTCCAGCAGACCCCCGTGACCCTGTGTTCGGATTCAGCGGGTTGGAAAATGGATGGATGGATGGATCTTCAGATGTGTGAGCTGCCATTTTGTGGATTATTTTTTGGGCATGCACTCTACCCTTTTGGATTTTGCAACATGTCATAACTGTGTGGGTGCAGGCAGGAACCCCATTGTTATCACATGTTCATGACATAACTAACACACTATTGCCAAAGTGCTATTTAAGTCCCCATCATGCTAATCATGGCCTTAAAGATCTTGATAAACAAATAAAACTCTGAGTGCGTTTGTAGTAGCAGTTCTTTTGACTTCAAACTTCAGTCTTTTTATGTGTTTTTGACTAGAAGTTTGGAAATCGTTTTGGGTTTGCATTTTGTAGTGTTTGACAGTGCTATTTTAGACTGTTATTTTATGGGACAGTTTGTTATTTTTTTGCCTCTCATACTGTTTTTTCTGCTATCTAGATGTGGGTTCTTGGATACCTCATGTGTCATGGATTATTAATACCTGGGCATTTTGTGTAAATTTAACTTCAAGTTAATATAATTTTATTTTTGCTTATTTTTAAGTGTGTTGCCTTCTTGTAGCTTTGACATCGTGTGACTGTGCTGCTAAGTGTGGCACTGTTGCAAAGGACTGCTACCCAACAGACACTATGCTCCACTTCATGGATGCTTTGCTTTATAACCATTCAGTGCATTGTCTGAGATTTCAGATCCAACAGTCAAACAGCTTCAGCGATTTTTGATTCATAACTGTTCTCATTTTGGCTTTTGTAACAGTCTTTTGGTGGCTTTATTCCTTCCGATTCTTGTGTGGTTCCAAATCCAGAATTTTGGTGCCATCACTTTCTTCCATTTGCTGGCTTCTGTCAATTTTTGTTTAAGCATTGCGCAGTTTTACACTTCAGTGTTGGATATGGCTGTTCTAGTTTAAGGAGTCAACCCTTCATCAACTTTATTGTGTTGTCTCAATTTACTAAAGATCATTTGGTTTCCAACGTATAATAATTTTGCTTCTAACTTCTTTAACAGTTTTGCTTCTAGCTTTGGTGACACCAAGAGTTTCTTGGTGGTTCACCCATCAACTTTGTTGTCAGTTTCGCACTCAGGTTTTCTGATGTCATGTCTTTTGGTGACTGACTTCTGACCTACATTTTCTTCATCTATAGTTTAGCACTTTGGTTTTAACAATAGTGTCTTTCTCTTTAAATATCAACCCTCTCTACAGTTTCCCAAATAGAAGTGAACCTTTCAAGTTACCCTATTACCAGCAGGCAATTCAAAAGAGTCAGCTGGAATGGAAAAAGGAGATGGGCATTGCCTGTGATGAGGTCCAGCAGAATAATGTGGGAATAGTTACTTGTACAACCTGTTCAAAGAGTTAAGTACATGTTTTGGCCTTTGGTTTTTCTGTTTTTTGTCTGTTTACTACTTTTGACTGCCCTTTTTTTGACTATTCTTTCTTTCCCGTCTCCTGTCCCATGGTATTACAACTTTTCCTCTGCCATTCTCTTAAACAGAATTAGTGTGAAATGTCATGTTTTAGATAGATAGAATTTTATTTGTCACCAGGAGGGAAATTTAGTTTTTTACAGAAGCTCTTTTAAAAAATAAATAGATAGAAAAATAATTATATAAACACCCACACTATGGTCTGAACACACACGCCAAAATGCCTAAAAAAATGAAGAAAAATTTAAAAAGAAGGGAACCTTCTGACTTCAGTCCCAGACACAGTGAGGCATTGTGCAGGCATATTGCTGATGGTATAATGGAGTCCCAGTGTTGTTTCTTGACACACTTTTGCTAAATAATCCATTGACTGAAAGCACTCCGTGTTAGTGAGTCTGAGAGAGGATGTGCAGCATTGCTCATAATGGCACTCAGTTTTGTTTACATTCTCTCCTTTGCTACGACCTCCAGGAGGTGCAGTGTGTGTCCCATAACTCAGCCTCCCCTTTTAATTAGCTTGTTTGTTTCAGACGGCTTCTCTTGAAGTGATGTTACTAAGCCCAGCACACCACAGCGAAGAAAATTGCACTGGCCACCACAGAGTTGTAAGAGATGTGAAGGATGTCATTACCCACATTGAAGGAATACAGTCTCTAAGAAAAAGAGGCTACTCATTCTTCTCATTGGTGTGAACCCCCTTGATTCGGAAAACTTCTCTTGAAGTGATGTTACCAGCCTAGAAGATGTGGAGGATGTTACTTCCCACATTAAAGGAACACAGTCTCCTAAGGAAGAAGAGCCTTCTCTGTCCTTTCTTATACAGTTCCTTTGTGTTCTGAGACCAGTCTAAACTGTCATTAATGTGGACATCCAAGTACTTGTAGGAGTGCACCACCTCTACATCCACTCCTTGAATAATGACCAGACATAGGGGCTGTTTAGTGTGGCAAAAGTCAATAAGCAGTGCCTTGGTTCTGCTGATGTTAAGTTGCACCATGAAACAAAGTTCTTGACTGACTCCTACACTCTATCTCATCCTGTTTATCAATACACCCAAAAGTGCAGAATCATCTGATAATTTCTGAAAGTGACATGACCTGGTGTTATATTTATAGTCTGAGGTGTACCGAGTGAAGAGAAAAGGAAACAGGACTGTTCCTTGTGGTGCTCCAATGTTGCTCACTTCCATATCAGAAACACAGTCCTTAAGTCTCACAAATTGTGGTCTGCCTGACAGATAGTTCACCACAGGCTTATCCACCTGCATATCTCTAAGCTTACTCCTTAACAGGGGTGGCTTGTTGGTACTGAAAGCATGGGAGAAATGAAAAAGCATAATCCTTACAGGGCTGTTTTTTTGCACTTCTCTATGTTTTCTTTTTCCAGCACTTTGTGCTTTTCTTGTACATCACAAATATGTCAGGCTTAGATTAATTGGTGACTCAAAGTGATCTCCCATAGACGTATGCATTGGTGTGCTGCTCATGGACTGGTGTTCCATCCAGGGTTGGTCTTCACTTTATACTTAATGCTGTGGCAAACCTGCACTAGAAAAGCAAATTCAAAAATGAATAGACATGTACTGTATGTTATATGTGTTCGATGTACGGTGTGGTCACTGTCTGTGTGCCTGTATGTTTTGTGATGATATCTGGGTTTCTTCCCATATCCTGCGTTAAAATATAGGCATGCATATTAGATTAACTGGCAACTCTAAATTTTTCTGCTGTTGGTTTTATTTTCTTATTATATACTAGCTGTGTAAGCCTGTGCTGTTAAAAGCCAGGGGTCCTAGAAACTATTGAGATTGTCAGAAAAAGATTGAAATGTAGAGATGTCACGTAATTGAAAGGAGCTACTCTGGGCATCTCTCTCCTAGGAGGTTTCATTTTGCCGACGTGCTTGCATCGCTTGTGCATTAGCAGCTGGAGGAAAAGTAAAAGGGATACCGGTTTGCCGATGTTAGCGGCTAAGTGACTTTGTCTTTCTTCTGAGGTTTCATTTTACTGACGTACTGGCCCTGCTTGTGTTATTAGTGGCTAAGAAAGTTTTCTGTTTCCTCTGAGGTGGAGCCCTTACCCCGACTCCACCTCTCACTTCCAGGCCGGACAGACACACACACTTCCACACATAGAAGTTTATATGTAAGATTTAGCTGATGATTTTATTCAAGGCAACATATCTGTTTCCAGATTTTTACACTTTTTTAAATGATCTGGGCAGGATCCCACAATAAGTCACATACAGGAATTGCACTGGCAACCATGGGGTGTGAAGTCTAAAGGTGCGTGTGTCCCATTCAGAACTGCTTTATGTACACAGCTATTGAAATAAACATCAGCTCCCTAAGCCAGAGCAACAGAAAATACATGGAATGATGTTTTACAGCTTTAAAGATATGCAGTGCCAACTGACACCCAGTGCTGCATCGTAAACTGAATTAATCAGTGATATTCACTTTCCACATTCTCATAGGAGAGTTATTGCTTTTGAGGAAATGCATTGATATTAGTGTTGTCATATATTTTAAAACAAATGCACTCATTTTTCAGGTATTTTCTTCATTTCTTTTTAAGTGTTTGCTTCTTGAAAAGTGCTTAAATTGTATTTTCTTAAATTGATCAATAAAAAAATCAAAATATGGCCAAAGAACTATCAATCATTCAGTGTACTTCAAAAAAATGAAGATGACATTGCAAACCTGTTTTTACGAAAAGAAGGGATCAGCCTGGGTCATTCAATTTGGAGCTCAGCTGCAAGGGCAGGAATATAGAAATTGGTTGGAATAAACAACAACGGCCATTTGATGGGAGCTCTTCAACTCAATCAAGTCTGTTTTCTTTCCTTTTTTAAATGAATGGCCAGATTTTAAGCTGACTGATGACACTCTATATTTAAAAGACTCAATTAAAATTTTTAGTCACCTCTCTGATTTACTGCTTTAATTACATCAGAAAAACACGGCACTACCAGAGGTTGATCACACTCCTTTGTTTGTCTTCAGAAACAATAAATAGATCTGATTTCTTAAAATTCAGTCTATTTGCAATGTGATGGTCCTCTGTGAGGTAGAATCAGCAGCTTTGCATTAGAGAATCCCCACAAACCAAGGAAGAGGACCCCATAACCTGCACTGTATGCCTTTACTTGCAAGGACTAAATGTAGTTTCCTAACTTTGTCTTCTTCAGGTGTTTCCTAACCTGAATTTGCTAGAAATGGCTAAGCCACAAAAATGTGCTTTATACCTAAGTGCTGGTAAAAAATTGTATCACACACACGGATTCAATCAAATCACTTTTCTGTTTTTGTTCACAGCGGATGTCCTCTCCAGTGCTGGCCATTACTGTTCCCTTATGAGATTTTGCAATCTAACTCCAATCAGATTTTGCCATTAGTGATGATGCAATGTAAGACATCTTTCTACTGCACCTCTTAACAGATATTTCAGTTGCCAGCCAAATATCTTGATTAATAGGCACTGTAAATTGTTTTATGTTTCAGGATTTTGATGTCCCGAAAGCCTGCACACAGAGAGCTGATTTATGGCATTCTGTAGGAAACTGCAAGGAAGAACTGCAGGGGTGACACCCCACTTGCTATCTCTAACATTAATTTACTTGGGAAAATATATATTCACATTTTATTAAAAAAGAAGAATATGGCAACAACAAAATCTGCAGAGAGCAAAAATAAACTGCTTTAAATTTCCAATAAGTGCAAACTTCGGACTATTCAAAAGTTACTGGGATGAAATTCTGAACTGTTTCCTGGAGGCAATGACATAAGTTTGTAATGGTCCGGGTTAGCTCCACATCCTTTGGCAGCTGTTAAACCAATGAATCAGTCGATGACGTAATGAATCAGGCAATGAGGACACAGACAGTCAAGAGTATCTGAAAAAGGTGCTAGTGGTTTTATTCACAAAACAAAACAATTATGGGGTTCAAATCCCCTAAAGTGCAAATAGTGCAATGCATAATCCACTAAACAAATAATACCAATAAAACAAATGTGCAGTGGAGATTAAAAGCCAAAAAATAAACAATAAGTAAATCCAAAAAAACGAGTTTAAAATTCCTTTGGGCAGAATTCATTCATGATAACTATAACAAACTATAGTGCTGCTCTTGAAAATGATGTCCCCTCAGCTCACCTGTATAGGTCTCCTCAACTTGAAGAGACGACATCACTCTGACAAGCGAAGTCAACCTTCAATACCCAGCTTGTGTCCCTCGCTGCATTCCCTTGGCATCCCAGGGACCCTATGAACTCTGCTCCTGTCTCCAGCCGCTAGTCCCCAGAATCTGCAGAAGCCCACTCTGAGTGCATGGTCACTTCTGTTCCGTGGGTTACTCAGCAAGAATTGACTCCTACCCCTCATGTGTTGGTAAAAAACTACTGTTGGGCCCATGCCCGAGTGCCTGCCTTCTTTCTTCCACTTCACCGGCTCTGCCACAAGTCTGCTCTACCTTCTGTCACTTTCCATTACCATTGTTTAAACCTCCACCTTCTTCTTGGGCCTTTCTCAATCCCTGTCTGTCTTTTCCTTACTTTTATTCTTCCCATCTCTCTGACCAAACCACATGTGTCTCCACAGAAATGCATGATCATCTGATTGCCCACATCAATCTTTGGAGCAGCACTGCCAAGCTACCACGAACACCCACACCCTCTGCGACCCTGAATCCACATGCCATGGACCTTTCTCTTCATAATGAGCCATTACAAAACAAAATGTTTTCTGTTAATCACTTAGACTTTTTTCCTCTACAGAATCTCTGTTTTCTGTTTTGTGCATTGGTAGTGCAAAGTAGCCAAGTTAAAAAACTGATAAAAAAAAGGACCAGTATATGAAACCAAAAATCACAGTCAGGGTTTAGCAACAAAGTTAAAACCAGCAAAGACTTGAAAACTGAGCCAAAAAGTTCAAACTGAAGATCAAGGTCAAAAAGAAAAGTTCTGTAACCAGCAATCAGTAATATAAAGAAATTAACAGAAGTCTTTTTGGGTTGTATCCACAAACATAGCCAAACTCGGAAGTGCACAATGTTGAACATTAATACCATCACAGTAATGACATCACACATTGCGCGGTCCTGGTCTAACAATGGAATAGCAACCATCAAAACAACTGTCTCAACAAAAATAAGATGGAGCCGCAGGACAACATGATTTTATTTTGACCGTTTTAAAAATGCATCGACTCTAAAAATCTTCATCTCTCTCTTTATGTTTCTCTTTCTTTCCTTTCCTCCAAAACCTGACATTATGAAGTCAAAGACCTTAACCCTTCTGTGACGAGACCTTCAGAGAAATGCGCCTAAGCAAAAATTAATGAACTGAAGCAGCTCTATAAGGTGGAATGATGAGCTCATATAGAATATGATAACTTCAAGTAATTGCTGCTGATCATGCTTGCACAATCTAATGAATTGTGGGCTATTTCATGCATGAGTTCTGCAAGTTGGCTTATTTTCAGGGTAAAGTTATCTAATATTAGAACTTGGTGAGGTGCAGGTCACTATAACTTATCTATCTAACACAAAATATATAATAAAACGCTAAGGTCTGTGTTTCCAGTCTCTCTGAACAATCTGATTGGTCAGTTTGGTCATTGACACGACGAAAGAGAAAGTGCGAGTGTGAGGAGCACAAGGAGTTAAAGCTTATGAGGCATGCTGAGACAGTTGCCTTCAAAGACAACAAGTATAAAACCGATCAGGAGAATGGAAAGGTGCCTTGAATATAATGGCAAACTCTGTGAAGCAGGTTATACGGGAATACACTCGAGAGAGGCAGCAACAATTAAGAGACGCTCACACAGGCAAATACAGAGGAATGGCACTAAAGGTACACAAGGCAAAAGATGGCAAATATGTTTCATTACTCTATTACCTGTCTTTGAGAAGTATGGTGGCTGGTATATATATATATATATATATATTGTCACACACGCGCGCTTAGGGAGCAGCTGACGGGCTCAACGAAGCGTGATAACACAAAGAAAGCGGGTATGGTACAAGGCAATAATATTTCTCTATCTTATTCAACAGAAAGACAGAAGAATAAACATACCTTTTTGAAGACTGGCAGACAATCTCGCTTCCACACGCACAATAACAATGCCATTTTTTCTGGTCCCACCTGATGACTTCACTTACGGCTTCAAGTTTCCACTTCATGTCTGCCCTACCATCGTTTCCCAGCATTCCCTCTGTATCTAATTTCCTGCCAGTTCACTATAAAAATCCACTCCTTTCCCGAAATGTTGTCCTCTGTTTGATTTATTTCTTTGAATGTTACAGTTTGGGAAGGCTGCTCTGGACATTATATTACTGTATACAGGGCTACCACCCCAAATCTTTACAAGTGTGCTGTCTCTAGTTCTTTCTTCACAATATATAAAATGCTAAGGTTTTTGTCTGTCCTTCATACGCTTACCTCTGAACCCCTGGAGCCAGAACCTCGATCTTGATCTTAATCGAATGCTTGTGATCTGATACACAATGGCAAATCAAAAAATGTGGATAGCAGCAATCACCTCAACATTATTTGGGTTTGCATGTTCCCTCGATCAAACTGCACATGGAAATTAGTCGAGAAGGTGACATGGCAGAAAGAAAAAGAAGAGCAGCAACATCTGTTGAGTGTGAACCAAATTGCAGAAGGCAATTACATAATTGGAAGAAGAAGAAGAACAACGACAGCTCCGGCACCAAGTAAGCATCAAGCACATGTGGCACAGCAACCTGAATGGTACCCGCTAACTACTGGGGATAGAACCTTGATCTTGTGAGGACTGGATGTCTGCATATTTACATAAAACAAAATATAAAAAGAAATATAACATTCTCAAACCCATTTAACCTATTTATAGTTACAGAGACTGCTTCTCACCTAGTCAATACACAACTACTAGGAGATGTGCTGCAGGAGATCTCTCAATGGTGATCCAAGGTCTGGCCTGCCTTTAAAAATGATGGCAGAAGAAAATATGGCCACTGTGGAGCAAATTTAGAATGGAGAATTATTCCTGATGCAAGTGATAACAGACACAGGGGGGTATGGATTATGGGTGGATTGACATAAACATGGATATGTATTTTCGGAGCCCAGAATGTTGACTCTTCAAATTAAATACCACTGCACCCAATATCCCAGGAAGAGTTTTGGCACAATGAACTGAGAATAGGAGAAAATTAAACCAGTGCTGGTAAGATCAGGTACACAGTGTGTTTTTTTATTTTGCTGAGAGTCCATATTGATTCCATACATCATAAAGCCATCATGAACATTTGATATCACACTGATATGTTTGGGTATTTGTGTTAGCCAGTGGGTGGAAAGAGGCAAAGAAAGCCATCCAACCATCCCATTTCTCTTGTTACAATTGTATGAGCATTTGCAGGGATTATGTTAAAAAAATGATTTGATTTACTGGGAATTCTCTTAATCATTGAGACACAAAAGTTTTTGACCATTCTAGGATGGTTCATAGTGTGAAAATTTGGAAAAACAATTCTATACAACTGAAGACTAATCAGCGGAGGACAGGTCCCTACACAGGAGTAACAGAGGAAGCAAGAATAATAATGCTGTCTCTGTCTGTTCTGTCCTCACTGAAAACACACCTTGGCCCCACTCCAAATGCAACACTTGGAGGGACTCCCCCCAAATGCTTTATCATGTAAATGATCTGGTAAGGTACTATGAGAATTACACAATGAGGAAGAAAAGGTAAGAAGAGAGAGAATGTAGCAAAACAGAGAAATTCAAGGACCAGCTCATTTCACTAGATTGCCACTTTTTCAAAGGCAGCACTTCATGGAAGTAGAAATGGTTAGTGAAATACTTCTCAATGCAAAGCACTTCATTAATAAGCACTTCAGCATCCCGTTATTAATGTTTAACATTTCATGTTCTTCAGAAAACCTGTTGGTCCAAATATACTAGGCATGTTTGTAAAGTATCATATAAGACTCTGCTGTTGTCACAAATGTTGTTGCTCTTGTTTTGGGCATCCTTCAGTGCAAAATATTAAGACATTCTGTGCCACATTCTTGATCTATTTACGTGAGTGGGATGCTGTTTTCCAAACTCTTCCTCTGGGCCAATAAGCCATTTATTTTTTTCCAATAAGCCCTTTTTAATTAAACTCTAATGTAAATAGAAGTTTCAGCTTTCTCATTAAATTGGCAATTGTCTCACTTAATGGCAAAAGGCCTTTGCAAGGAGATGGCCTTTGTATTTAATATAATGCGACTTTCTGCTGACAGACGCTGAGAGCTCTCTTTGTGATTGTCGTTATTTTCAGAAATTCTCACTGACCTGCGTCACTCAGCTGGGTTTGCATGAGGGGACCGTGGCAGAGCCTGAAATTGGACACCAGCTCTTAAAGCACTGCAATCAAATGTAATAGCCAGGCTTTATTTGATTTCCTTGGGGAAACTTATGAGGATTATTGGCAATATTTCCTCAGCTCATAAACCTTCGCTGGTCTGCTTATTTTTTCTTTGTAGTTTAATTTGATTCTACTAACTTTCATGGTTGGCTTTCCTTAAGAAGCACCTAAGAACTAATAACTGACATGCAAAAAAAGAGAAAAACCTAATAATGAACTATAAGGTAAAACAAAAAAAGTAAGTAAAAAGTTAACGAAGATGGAAGACATAATTATTAGCAATCAGATGTACTGTTGAGCAACCATCACCATCTTCTGGAAGAGTTTTAAGTCACTTGTATCCCTGCATCTATAAAACACAATCCCTGTTTGTCCATTCTGTATGCACAGATTTGCTATTCAAGCCACAAACCTGAAATTTGACACATAAGTATTTCTTTCTATGAAGTGGGCTTTAGATATTGTGGCAGACGTCTGGCTGCTCAACCCGGCCGGGACGCCCAAAGAAGAGAAAGATGGGGGAAAGCAGCTACAGAGGGACACTGCCTCCCCCAAGACACCAGATGGAGAGTTCCCTGCAGCATAGCAGTGCCCCACATTCCCAAAGGATTTCATGGGATCTGTAGTTTGGCATCACAGCCCTGCTGGGTACCGTGGGTGCCGCCAGGAGACACTGCAGGAAGATCTGGGGATTTTTATTTTCCGTATGGCCCAGAAGCACTCTCAAGTCACGGGGTCGGAAGCCCCAAAGTACTTCTGGGCTGAAGAAAAATCAAATTCTCCATCTGTGGTGTTGTGGGTCCACAGCTCCCGTTCAAAAGGCCCGTTTTAAATAAATAATCACCGCGCTCGCGGCTTAGCGAGGGGGCATGATGGTTGTGGCTGTAGTGTCTCGGGACGATCTGCGGTGTGGGCGTTTCTCACCTAAGTGCACAGGTGAGAGACTGTCCACATCCATGATTATTCCTGAGGTTGCTAATGTGCTGCAGCTGCTATGTCCTCTTGGCATATATATATGCGCGAGCCGGCTAGAAAAGGGGAGAAGAAACAAAAAGAAATGAACGGAAAGAGAAAGGTTGCTGGAAGGAGCAGAAGAAAGCCGGTGAGAGAGAGAGAGAGAGCACGAAGGCAAACGAGTGAGCAAGAGCATGCTCAAGTGCAGCTGAACTGTGGGCCCTAGCGAGGTGTGTAGTTAACACCGAGGGCAGTTGATTGTAGTCGCTCCCGCTGAGCATTTGGAGAAGAGCGGGAGTGACTAGTGGTGACTCTCTGGGGAAGACAGCGGGAGTCGGGAGAGACTTACGCTTATAATCTCCAGCGTGGGAGTCCTGGCCGTTGGGAGAAAAGCTAAGTCCCAGTCTGGGATGAGAGAGAGACCGAAGCTAGGATCTGGAGGCCTACAGACCGGAGTGATTGTGAGAAGAGTCAGCTGCAGAGAAAGCGTCTCGCCTGCTGCTGGACCCTAACGGGAGAAGCAAGTGAGATGCTAATAGAAAAGAAGCACTGGGCTTTTACTTGTTTTAAAGGACTGTTTCCAGCAACGTTTTAACCTCGTCGTTTCTTTTAATGGATTATTTATTTATTGAACTTTGGAAGCACTGCACTTATTTATATATTTGAACACTGTTTTGATTTTTATTGTTTAATAAAAGCACTTTTGCACTTTACATCATGTCCTTACTGTGTTGTTGCCTCACTTTCTAGCTCATCTCGGTTATAACTATCGACGGTGTTGGGTTCAAGGGCTCCCGAACAGAAGATGGGGAGTATGGAGCAGAACCCGCATCGTCACACCATCTGACCCAGAAGTGCTAGCAAGTCATCTGGGTGGAAGAACAGAAGCACTTCTGGGTCAAGGACTATATAAAGGACTGTTGGAGACCCAGCAAATGAGTCGGACTTGGGAGGTAGAGGACAGAGCTTGCTGCGAGGTATGCAGGAGAGATTTGTGTGTTATTGTGATTATTATTGGTATTGTATTGCCTGTGTATGGTGGTGGAGGTGCTTGAGGGCATTATAAGAAGAAGGAAAAGAATTTAAAAACGTCTTGGTGATTTTACCCTGTGTTCAGTGTGTCTGTATTTTTCTTTAAATGAGTATTTCTCTCACTATTTGTGAGAGATTAACAAAGGATTATTTTTGTCTTAATTACACTCAAAACCATCAGTAATGTAGTTATCCACCTCTGTGCAGTGTGGCATATTAAATGCATTTGATATGCTGTTAAAATTACTTGTAAATATGAAGGATTAATAGATCTTATACAGTATTGAAGTATGAAATATCAAAAGAAATATGTCTCATTAAGTCACCCTCTGACCATTCCAAAGTGATTTTTTTAAAAGGTCCTTATTATACAGATGAATAACCACAGTACTGATGCTTTATAAATGTTATTAACACCAAACTAAACCTTTGCTCAGGTCTTGTTACATTAAGACTAAATGAGTAAAAGACATATTTTTTGCAGTACCTACACTAAAGTGTTACCATAATTGCAGTAAGTGTAACGCTAATAAAGTTTGGTAGTGCATAATTTGTAATCTTTTACATTTCTGCATTTCCACTTTCTCATCCTGGTAAAGGCAGGTACCTCTGTCAGTATAATTTATTTTTAAATATGAAATGGGAAATGTGTAACCTTGTTTAGACCCTTAGTCTGGTGCAAATCAGCTGTATATAAGTCTGGTTGTTGTAATATGGAGCCTCAAACATAACAAAATGGGTGTGAGACATCCTACCAAGACCATAAAGGCACAGCAAAAACTTAACCAGCTGACCCGAGGAGGCTCACCTCAAATATAGCTAATCCCACAATAACTAGCTGCAGGCTTCCAGCTTAGCAAGCTTTATAAAGTAGCAAAATACCTAGAAAAGCCCCAAAATATTGCAAAAAGCCCAATAAGAGAGAGGATGACAGTAAATCCTCAGCTTGTGAACAGATGAAGAAACAATAATTCTTTATAAATTAGGATTTACACACAAAAATTAGAAAATTATAAGAAGATGCTCAAAAAGCAACAATAGGCAAAAGCAGTTGCCTAAAAGGCAATCCAAAGCAAACAAGTCCCAAAATGCAATCCCTAAAGTGCAATCCCTAAACAGAAGCAAGAGGACAGAAGAATTCAAAGACAACACTCACAAAAACTCCAAATACACACTGCATGATTTCCTACTCCCGAGCCTTCTCTGCTCTAGCTAAAATAAGTAGAAGGGCTCAGGAGTGGTAATATCAGAGTGGCCCCACCTCCTGGGGCTTCACCCACAAAAAAAAAAAAATAAAAAAACATATGCAGCCTTTAAATGACAATACACAATTAACTGATAATAAGCAAAATTAACAGAAATAATAAAATAAGTAACAAAAACAATAAAACATAAAATACACAAGAATTCAGACTATTACATTACCTTGATAGCCTGTGCATACGATAAGTTCTTCTCACAGCTCTCTCCATTGCACACTCCTTACTAGCATTATAACTCAAGTTCTGACTGTTCAGACATTAAAGTTTGTCCTGAAGTCTTGGATGAGTTCTCAAAAAAATTGATATAAACTATCTGTGTTCTAATTCAGTTAAACTAAGAAATAAGAGAGACAGGTTGGGAGTATGCACTAATAGAACGTTGTTCCACCCACCATGCAAAAAAAACCCTGGACTTGGACCCAAATACAGCGGATGACCCCCTCAGCACCACACTGGAACAGTGTGAGGTTTTTTACAGTGGCTGGAGTGCTAATCCTGCCACCAACCCCCAAGTTTTCCCTGTAACTTGGAGGAGCTGCTTGCAGGGATGGATGCAAATTAACATCTTACCCAGGACAAAGCAATTTCAGGTTAAGGGCCTTGCTCAAGGGCCCAATGAAGTATAGTAACTTCTGGTATTTGCAGGATTCAAACCAGCAACCTTACAATTGCCTGTGCAGAGCCACCACACCACCTTTAAGGATGGAATAAAATCTCCGATGAGCCACCCTCGTTACATTCATTCAACATTTTGTTCTCACTCACAGACGTCATTTCTCACTCCAATTTCCTCCTTGACTGCATTAAGAGAGCTACTGTCTTTTGTCCATAAAGCCATTTTTACTATTTCCCTTAGAACCTCTGTCATAGGAAATATGATATTCCCAGGGTTTCAGGCAGGCAGAACGTTGTCCGTCTTCTGCATTAGAGCACCCCACATTTCTGTGTGTTTTGCTGGAATGACTTAAAGGCAATTCAGTGCCCAAATGTCAAATGATGAACTCAGAAACACACAGTGCCCTTACTTCCCCTACTGTTCAAGAAGAGAAAAGCTGAAACTTTTTACAACACTTTCTAGTGACAGGATAGATAAAGGGAAAAAAATCACATTTATGTGGGCAAGCATCCATGTCTTACAGTGTGAAATAACTGAGTACAACAGCAAGAGTACAGATGCTATCAATGTACTGTATGCTTAGGTGTCTTCTTTTGTGTTTTCTGATTGCCACATTAAATAATTGAAATTTGAGACTTTATTGAACAAAACCTTTCCTTATACTGAAAGAAATGGGTGCCAATGAGTAGCTTTTCTGATGAAAAAGACAGCATTTTGTGATTGGCTAGCATATTGGCAGCAGCATTTCCTGGATGGGATGTACTTAAATCAAAACTGTACACCAAAGGCACTGAAGAAGGAGATCCTCTGTTTCCCCGAGCTGTACTGAACTTGTACACATTTTGGTAGACTTCCTGTAGTGGGGGAGTTAAAATCTGCGCTTTTAAATAAAGATAATACATTAGGCTTCATGACTCACACACATTTAAAAAATAGACTAAACATATTGAAGGCAAAGTTCATTCCCTGTCTCTGAGCAATGGTAAAATCATTTTTTTAAAATTGTGTTTAACACTCTGGGCATTTAATCCTAACTCAAAGGAAGGCAAAAAAAGCTGCAACATCTAGGCTGCTATCCTGCAATCCAAGATAATGGAGATGCCACAGTGATGCATAGAGACATCTGAGTATTGACCATGAAATGCTGACTCCTGTATGCCGTTGACTGTTTACTGTTGTTATTTTGTCCAATAAATAAGGCAGCAGCTCGATATTCCATTAAGGGGTGTAATGAAATTCAGACTATAAAACGTAAAAAGACAGAGCACACCAGAGGCAATCCCTTAAAGCTTACATAGAACAGATTGGCCACCTTTCTGTTAAAGAATGACACCTGTCTGACTGAGAAAAATGGAGCATGGCAGCTTTTCATTCTGTTCTAGAATTTCTTCCCACTGTTGTGAGTAGATTTCCCTAATGTAATTCCCTCCGGCAAGGGAAATATTACCAGACTTTTAAGAAAGGCTAGACAGTGAATTCTTCTCAGCACAAAAACAGCTAAACCTAACAGCAAGAGTGAAACAAATCAGCTCCCTATGTCTGAACAAACTCCCATGCTGACCTAGAAAATCTTGCTGCCCGCTCTCTCATTCAGGGTACAGCTATACTGAGGTGAGCTTGTGAACGTGTTGCATTCTTCAGTTCCTCGATTCACTTTGCACTTCATTATCACGGTCAAGTGACCAGGATGTAATATCTAGTTGGCTTCTGGAGAAGAAGCTAACACTAAATGGGCTATGACTTTCCAAATTTAGTTGCGCTATATAGTAAGGGACGGGCAAAACCCGAAAGCCCAGCAGGACTCGAGTGACACTCCTGGTTCTCTTTCCTCTCCTCAAACTGCTCCACAGGTACGCAGTCAGCCAGATGTGGGTCTAGCAGGCAAAAGATGCAAGGCACCCTGGGGAGAACAGTCACCAGGTGTTGCTGTAGCTCATTATTTTACTCTGATCTGTGATGTAAAATTAATCAGTTAATAACAGGGAAGTAAAATGCATAGCCAAGATTTCATTTAACCCTTTGAATTCACTTGAGAAACTGGGCATATGCTGTAAATGTTTCTTATACTCAGAAACAAGAGTTAATCCCCTATAAAAAATACAATATATAGCAATATAAAATAAGAAATGTGATGTATTATCAGTCATGCTCACATTATACATTCATCCATCCATTTTTAGTACCTACTTATCTTATCAAGATTATTGACTAATTTCAAATAGACAGTATTCAATACAATTTCCTAAAGTTCTCCTGATGTATTAATTATCTTTCTAAGCAATTTCTACTTCTTAATAACCTGGTTCGCTAGAGAGGAGAGGCCTTATCTTGGCAGCAATGGTCACCGCGTGTGATAAGAACCAGAGTTACGGACACGTGGCTCAGGCAGACTGGGTTATGGCAAATCAATAACAGGATGTTACAGGATGGATCTGATTTCTTTTTTCATCGTTTGGGGGTGTTTTAAACATATATCACTCAATTTTATGCTACATTTTCATGCTAAATGTCATTTTGATTATGTTATTATTTTTATTTTCATTTTTATAACAATATTGTCCTAACATTATCTTTGTTGTTTTGGATTATGGGTGCCACAGTTTTGTGTATATTCAATGTATACCGCTATATCACTGTATGATGGTGCCTACTACATGACTACTGGAAGTGTGACGTGTGACATCATATGTGAGAGTGTTTAAAGTGGCACAAAGCTACTACCAAAATCCAAGTTTCTGGATATTATAACATCTGCATTGCGTCTATCTATTCATACTAGTTCAGGGGTTAGGACTTCATACTTTTTTTTGTTAAACTTGATTTTTGGTTTGTAAACTTGGTGCATCAGTCTGTTTTGGCTTTGGGCAACTGCCTGTCCCAGGTGTCACTTCATCTCCTGGCCTTAGTTGTTTTCTCATCGTGTGCTGACATGCTAAGTAACATAACACTTTGGTTTTTATTGCTCCTGAAGCAACAATAAATTAGAAAGGTCATTCCAGGATAGTCATTCAATTTCAACCAATCAGTACTAAAGTTAGCTACTGACATCCTAAAATAGAAAATGTATGCACAAAGAAACAAATTTCATATCCTTTAATCATGGGCTAAAATCATCTGCTTACCTTAGAAATTTAAACAGTGACTCATTTTTTTCCTCCTAGCATGGAGTGTTTCAGACGTATATTCACAAATGATTAAGAAAGTGGGTTTTTTTACTCTCACAACAGAGTTTTGCCTTATTTTGTATTCCCTGCTTTTGGTGTTGATTAAGTTTGTCATTTTTTCAGTCTAAGTTATTATTTCACAATCATGACATACATTAATTTGCCAGGAGAAATTTGGTCACTTTATGACTTGAAGACCCTCCTCTCCCCTTCAATCATTGGTCAAGAGCCCTGTCTTTATTTCAAACATTATCTACCATAACCCTTTTAGTTTCCTGTTTATAGTTTGTTCTGCCTAATCCAAAAGTAACTAACAATATTTTAGCAGAAACTCAGGCATTTTGCTATTTTGAACAAGTAACTAGATAACTGACATGTGGATTATGTGACTTGAGTCACATGAGAATTTTTTTTCTTTCTCCATGGATGTTTTTCATATCATTTGATGTTGTTCAGCATTGGTTACTATAGGGTCCTATTCTATCAGTAACAGTGAATAATCACAATGTGTGTATCCTACAGTTGACTAGCACCCTCTTGTTATGATCTGCCTGGACCTAATGGGGTTTTACTGATTGTATTGAAAGACATGGAAAACATCATTTATAAACCCATATTAGGCACATATGAGTACTCGCTTGAGAAAGGAGAAGCACCAGAAGACTGGAAAGTTGCAAATGTCTCTCCAGTTGTGATGAAGAGAGACAAAATGGATCCTGGTAATTACAGATCAACAGGTCTTACTTCTGTACCATGCAAAATTATGAAAACTACAATAAGAAATAAATCAGAAAAGTAACTACATGAAAACAATATACTAAAAATTAGCCAGCATGGATTTATGAGAGGAAGATCTTGCCAAAACAGATTGGCCACCTTTCTTTTTGAACATCAACTAAGGTAGTTTAAAATACAAAGCATACAATATCATTTACTTAGACTTTCAAAAAACCTTTCACTCAGTTCCACACCAAAGATTAATTCTGAAACTAGAAGCTGTAGGCATTAGAGGTAACCTACAAAACTGGATCTCAAGCTGGCTAACAAACTAGAGACAAAGAGTACATGAAAGTGGAGGATCCACCACATGGAGTGAGGTCATCAGTGGAGTCCCTTAGGGGTCTGTCCTAGGACTATTGCTTTCTCTGATTTACATTAATGACATTGATTCTGACACAGTTAGCAAACTTGCGAAATTTGCAGATAACATTAAAATTGGAGGAGTTACAGCAAAAAAGACTTCAACTAGACCTGGAGAAGCTTCAGACCTGGGAGAACACTAGGAAAATGCAGTTTAATGTAGAAATGTGCAGAGTGCTACACATGGGCAAAAGCAATGTCAGTTATAAATACAAGACACTGTCCTACAGGAAGCAATCTTGGAAAAGGATTTAGGGGCGTATGTTGACATAATTTTTTCTTCATCTGAACAATGTGCATGAGCAATTAAAAAGGCAAATAAAATCTTAGGTGCAGACCCCCGTGACCCTGTAGTTAGGATATAGCGGGTTGGATAATGGATGGATGGATGAAATCTTAGGTTATATTGTATAAACTACTGTATATAAATCAAGGGATGTTATGTTCAGACTATGTAATGCACTAGTAAGACCACATCTTGAGTATTGTGTGCAATTCTGGTCACCACACTACAAAAAAGACATAGCAGCACTGTGCAGAGGATAGAAACTATGTACATCCCAGGACTGAAGGACATGTCTTACTTGGACAGACTTCGAGAATTAAACCTGTTTAGTCTTGAGCATAGGAAGCTGCAACAATATCTAATCCAGGCCTTCAAAATCCTCAAAGGCAGTAGAATTCCAACAGAATTCTTTCAACTTAAGGGTGAATAATGTACAGGCAGTCCCTGGGTTACGTACGAGATAGGGACTGTAGGTTTGTACTTAAGTTGAATTTGTATGTAAGTCGGAACAGGTATATTACTTTAATAAATGTTATTGTTGACCGACTGTAACCAAGTGCCCTGCCAATGAATGATGGAGTTTCACCTCTTTCTGACCTTTTTATTATTTCTACTTTATTTTCAATGGTGATGGTTTTTCTCTTCTTTATTGTAGCAGCAGCACTTGCATCAGATTTGTGTTTCAGAGACATTGCTGAAGGGTGAAGACAAAAGGTTAAGATGAGCTCTTCTGCACAGCACTGTACAGCTATCACAGCAGGAAGGCACCAGTTGTCAACACGTCTGATGTATAGGGTGGTCCAGATCTAATTATGCAATTTTCATTACGCTATAACTTATTCAGTTTATTACATAGAAAATCACTCGAAAAATCCCGGACCATCAAGAAGTGTGCGAACTGACGACATGAAGAATCATCTTGGCGCCGAACTGGAATCGTCCCTGCATAAATCAAAGTCATCCAGACGATCTGGATCGGCAGAATTAGATCTGGACCACCCTGTACTGACAAGAGACAACTTCCTGCTATGTGTGTAACAGTACAAGCAGGCTTGCTATTGAGAATGAATGGGGGCAGCGAGGGGCGGTTCATCACCAACCCACATCACAGTCACCTCCATTACAGTATGCTGCCTGCAGTGTCCGCTGCACCACCGCCCCCATTCAACACGCAGCCAACCGAGGCACACTACAATGCTACCCCCTGCTTCCCCGTTCACCCTCAATGGCCTCCGTTCAGCCACAAGAGGGTCACCACTTGCAGCATTACCAGCCGCCCATCTAGAATGAATGGGGCAGCTGTGTGTGGTGGGCAAGCAGTGAAACCGCTTGCCGCCGGGAGCCGCCCGACGGACACTACACTGCACAAGCAGCGAAATCGACCGCCTCCAGCCTTCGTCCAGCCACCGCTTGCAGCGTCCCCGGGCCGAAAATGACGGAACAGCAGTTACTGAGGTGCATGTGTTGCAGCTGCGGCCCTGTTCGTATGTCGTAGGTCGGATGTCCGTAACCTGGGGACTACCTGTGCTTGAAATTAAGGGGAAGTATATTTAAGAATGAAGCCAGGAAGCACTTCCTTATGCATAGAGTTATGGGAATCTGGAGCAAACTTCTGAGACATGTAGTTGAAGCAGAAAACTTGACAACCTTTTAAGCAGTATATGGATGTGAAATTGGGACAGCTTAACAATTAGCTAAACAACCGAGCTTGATAGACTAGATTGTGCTCCTTTCATTTGTCAAATTTTTTGTATTCTTATATTTTTATGAAACTCAGCATAGGACTTTAATCTAAAAACTAGGCCTCAAGGATCTGAATGACACCTGATAACAAAGAAAGCTGTACTCCAAACTTGAGCAGGATGCATTGCAGCTTGCAGTGACCCAAAGGGGGGTAAAGGTTTCTAATCTCAGAAAACCTCAAAAAAGGGAGAGAGGTTAATAAATATCAAAAATAATGTTTCTTTATAGTTAAACAGTTTATTAGTAAAGAATTGAGAAGTCAAGACCAAACAACTGTGGGCAAAAGGCAAACCTAAACACAAACAAACCCAAGTCTATGATCCAAGAAACAAAATCCAAAACTAGAGCCAAAGAATCAAAAAAGCAAATCAAAAGGAAAGCACTTGCTACAAAAAGGTATCCAAAAGATGAGCCAAACCACAGTACTAAATGCTAATACCACAGCAACTGCACTGCACACAATAGTCCTTACACACACCAGAATGATTAAACAGAAAGAAAATTAAGAAGACAGAAAACTTCTCAGTTGGCAGCCACAGTCACAGTGATGCATTATGATTAATGCCTTAGGCGTATCGCCACTGGTATACAGAAGCCCCAGTAGCATTTCTTGACACACTTCTTCTGAATAATTTGCTCCTTTCAAGTCCTCAGTGTTAGCGTGTCAGAGAAGGGATATGCAGAATTGCTCATAATGGCACTCAGTTTTGCTTTCATTATCTCCTTCATTTCTGCCTCCATGGGGTTCTGAGTCATCCCCTAAATGAGCTTTCCACCACCTTAGACTTTTTGTATAAAGTACAAGGAATATGTACATTATTAAATTATTTATTAAAATAACCCTTCATACTTAGTAAAATGAATAATAAGCAAAATAATATTTACAAAACCAAAAACGGTAACACAATTGCATATTTTAAAGATGACAAAAAGATTACAGTAATCCCTCCTCCATCGCGGGGGTTGCGTTCCAGAGCCACCCGCGAAATAAGAAAATCCGCGAAGTAGAAACCATATGTTTATATGGTTATTTTTATATTGTCATGCTTGGGTCACAGATTTGCGCAGAAACACAGGAGGTTGTAGAGAGACAGGAACATTATTCAAACACTGCAAACAAACATTTGTCTCTTTTTCAAAAGTTTAAACTGTGCTCCATGACAAGACAGAGATGACAGTTCTGTCTCACAATTAAAAAAATGCAAACATATCTTCCTCTTCAAAGGAGTGGCGTCAGGAGCACAGAATGTCACATAGATAGAGAAAACCATCTCTAGCAAACAAATCAATAGGGCTGTTTGGCTTTTAAGTATGTGAAGCACCGCGGCACAAAGCTGTTGAAGGCGGCAGCTCACACCCCCTCCGTCAGGAGCAGGGAGAGAGAGAGAGAGAGAGTTTGTTTTTCAGTCAAAAATCAATACGTGCCCTTCGAGCTTTTAAGTATGCAAAGCACCGTGCAGCATGTCGTTTCAGGAAGCAGCTGCACAAAAGATAGCAACGTGAAGATAATCTTTCAGCATTTTTAGACGAGCGTCCGTATCGTCTAGGTGTGCGAACAGCCCCCCTGCTCAATCCCCCTACATCAGGATCAGAGAAAGTCAGCGCAAGACAGAGAGGAAAGTAAGCAATCTAGCTTCTCAGCCATCTGCCAATAGTGTCCCTTGTATGAAATCAACTGGGCAAACCAACTGAGGAAGCATGTACCAGAAATTAAAAGACCCATTGTCCGCAGAAATCCGCGAACCAGCAAAAAATCCGCGATATATATTTAAATATGCTTACATATAAAATCCGCGATGGAGTGAAGCCGCGAAAGGCGAAGCGCGATATAGCGAGGGATCACTAACCCAGTCAGGGGTACTAAAATACTTGAGCATGGCTATTGCGTAACATCTTTAAGTGGCTCTTCCCTGCTTTGTCCCTTTGATGAAGTGGGTTTCAGCATGTTATTTATGTGATATGCATATATTTTATTTCCATAAGACATGTCTGTAAAATAAAATTTGTAACTGTTGTGCGTTTTGCCTTTAATACAGGTGGCCCAGCAGATGCTTCTTATTACAACAGACTGAAAGACATTTTCCATTGAGACCCTATAGTATCCAGCAGTCAGACAGGGCTCAGCAGTACTTTAAAGTGTCCATCATGCTTCCTCAGGCTTGTTCCACCACATGTACCTTCTTGTTATTACTGTTCTCGGCAGTTTTGAAAAAATGAACTTCCTATCAATTTCCCATATCACAGTTCTATGCCAGATAGGTGATCCTGCATGTGTTAAATAGGCTTGGGAAAAAGCTTCCCAGCACAGCTGCTTCTGCTGGGGTTAGAGTCACTGACTCGAACATCAAAAGGTCTAGTCTAATATTTACAGCAGGTCTGACGGCAGAGAAAGCATGACACTGGCAGACTGGTGAGGCATCCCTGAATGGGAATATATTACATACATGACTGACCACAAAATGAAAAATGCCATACTGAGCACAGTAGGGCTAAATGTTTGGCCACACTCCTCCTGCTCAGCATTTCCTAAGATTAGCCTAGTATGCCTAATAATGTTTTCAAAGAGCAGAATCATTTGGTTGTTATTATAACTTTTATGATTATTTTACTTACTGTGCAGTAATTTCCTGCAGAGTTTCTCCATCTCTACCACCACAATGGAAGCTAAGTCCTTGCTTTTGAGAATCATTAACCCTGCACAGCAAAAATAAAAGTTAATGTTGAATTATCTCCCACAGAGATGAGAACCAAACAGTCTCTTTTATTGCAGTGAAATAGAAGTAAAAGACAGTGTTATTTTAAATTAGAAGCAAGCACAAATGAGCTGTTCTGCCATAGCTGCTAATCCTTGCTGTCGTCCATTGCTGCATTAAGGTCATTTACTATAAAAAGTGTGATTCATTCCTGGCACTTTCTGTTGGCAAAGAGTTGCACAAGAATGCTGGGGCTTGATGGAGCTTTCTGCCAAATGGATATGTGTTTATTGCTGAAACAGAGCAAGGAGGAAATGATTTAATATCCCTGCTGTCCTATAAATGCTTAAGAAGGGATTCATTTCTGTTTTATCTGTTAGATAGCAAAGCATACAAATAAAAAGTGATGTATTTTTGTGGGTTTGCGCTGGCCCTTTACTTATGTCTGATGCCGTAGACATTATGGGAAATAATTCCATGAAAAATGTTAATGGGAATTTTATGAATCTGTGTAGTCTATTGCTCTTCTTTCTCCATTGTGCATGTGGGCATGCAGTTTTTGTAGTGAAATGTGGGCTACTTTTTCTGTTTTCTGCTAAAGTAATATTTTCTAATATTTTGTTATTCTTGGCTTTGTTGGTAGGGCACAATAATTTATTCCCTTCTAATATTTTTGTGAGCAAACATAGTTGAAAGTAAAGTGACCTTCTGCCCTACTTATCAATACAAGTGGTAAATTCCTAACTGGATGGTCTTCATGGTCATTGTGCCAAGCAAAATCTTTTTAAGTGGCATATTATTTCCAGATTGGTGCTATGGACCTTGTCACAGGAGGCTGGGGGTGGTACCCAGCCGGGACGCCCAGGAGGACCAGAGGAGGGCTTATGCCTCCCCCAGACCACATGGGGGTGACTGCCATGGTGGCTTTGGGGACCACGGGAACAGAGCTTAGAAGCTCAACCCTATAGGGGCCCATGGTCACCGTCAGGGGGCACCCCAATGCCTATGGAGCCCTGGCCCTCAGCACTTCCACCACACCCGGAAGTGCTGGGGGGAAGAAGACCAGGGACACCCGGAGTGCTTCCGGGTGCACAGCCGGTACTTCCGCCACACTGGGGAGTGCCGGTGGAGGCTAATTGGGAGGCACCTGGAACATATCCAGGTGTGTATAAAAGGGGCCACCTCCCTCCATTCGATGGCTGGAGTCGGGTGGAAGAGGACAGAGCTCAGAGGAGAGGACTGGAGGCGGACCAGAAGAGAAAGGCATTGTATTGAGGGCCTGGACTTTGGGGTGATTGGTGCTGCGGCACTGGGTTTGTGTGTGTTTCACCTGTGTAAATATAGTGTAAATAAACATGTTGTGGTGCTGAAATCATGTCTACCTGTCTCTGTCTGGGCTGTTTCCCACAACCTGTATTTTATTAAGTCAATCGTTTCAAGACCACTTTTTTCAACAAGTTACTGGGGTGCTCAGTTGGGTAGTTCTGGATAGAAGGTACTTACCAGATCTGAAGATAGGAGACCATTGCAGCACAATCTCAGAGAGCCAGTTTACCTAACCTGCTCTTTTCACAGAATTTAGAGAATCCTGAATACTCAAAGAAAATCTACTATGATGTGCTGCTCGGGGAGTAAACGTTAGCATGCAGGAAGAAGGGAAACAGGTTACTGTGATTGTCACGAGACACTCTGTCTCTGAATTATGTTAAGGAGAAAAACACCAGGAGATGCACATGTACCTAGAAGTGTGGTCAGAAAAGGACGGCAGAGGGTGTAATCATAAAAACAAAAGTAGAGAGAAAAGCAAAAATCAAAGTGGAGGACACAATGGAGTTCAAAAGTCTGATAGTATGGCCTACTTGAAAAAAAGATAAATTCTTGAAAGTATCCAGGGTATAGTGAATGATATGTCGGTATATTCTTTGATGATCTAGACTTCTTGCACTCAGTATCTTCAACAATTCCAATAGCATCTCTCATTCCCTTCTCTGTACTGATTCTAAATTGATTCTTTGCTATATACTCTAGTTTTCTGCTTTGTTTCTAATCTTTTTGCTGTCAACTTTAACACTACCTTTGATACATGTGATAATAAGCTTATTGTTGTATAGTCTTCACAATTTGTTGCATTTGTCTTAACACCACTTTTCTGAAGTAATCTGTTCATTGTGCTTCTTCATAGATTTTTGTGTATGGTCTTTTTAGTTCTTATTTTCCTTTTTCAACCAGATGTTGAGGATACTTGGTGAAAGAGTCTAATAAAGACCTATATTTCTGTTTTGTGGACCTGGAGCAAGCATTTGACTGAGGACACTTTGTAAGGTAATATAGGAATAGATTGGCAGGACAGAAGACTTTTTTAGAATTGAAACATGAATTAGTCAGCAAATTAATAATCATATACAGTATGAACTAACAGAGCCATGTCAAGTAGGAAGATGTGATAGTCATGGATACTCACTCTCACCAGTCCTGTTTAACATCTACGTTAAGAAAGAATAATTGAAGAAGCACTAACAAACAAGTCGGGGGGTTGGGGGGGGGGTAGGCTGAAGGAGGATAGATTACATTGGTAAGATTTGCAAACCATAAAGCAAAAACATCAAGAAATGATGATGGAGTACAAAAATGAATGAACAAAGTAGATTCCTCATATAAGAGATATGGAATGAAGATCAATATAAAGAAAACAAAATGGATGTGCATAACAAAGGAAAGAACAACAAAACAAGCAATAATAAAAATTGGACGAAAGTCACTCCAAAGGAAGAGTCGAGCCAAAAACAAATACCTCTCATCCCTCTTTCAATGGGGTTTATTAAAGATTAAAGGGGCTTGGTAAATGGTATGTTATTATTTGGTAGGACTTTGAAAGAGTCAACATATTGGCTTCATGTTATCTTAGTTCCCATTGCATTTATAGACAAAAAGTCCTGAAGATAAAATTAAGAAATGCAACATTTAACAAGAAGTGAGAACCATCTTTGGCAAGCAGTAGAATGAAGAGCTGACTACATGTTCTAATTCACTTATTCCTCAGTACCATACCAAAACCTTCATAAAGGTTGATGGAATTATTTGAATGAGTCCATATTCAAACCTCAAATCTTTTTTTTCCTCAAGTGTTTTTTACTCCAAGACAGCAAGTGTGAGCAAGAATTCTTTTTGCTGTTAATCCACTGTGATGTCACTTATTAACGGCAACTGTTTTCTTTGCTTTGCTGAGAACTGGTAACATGCACTCACATGCTCACTTTGTCATGTATTATACCTCTCTTTTATTCTAATTTAGCAGCCAATTTGCTACATTTTTTTGTCAATATCTTATAAACAACACCTCAGATTGTGAGGAAAAATGTGACATGACAAGTAATTTTTGTTGTCAGGTTGTCTAACTAAGAGCCCATTGCTGTCGAAGTGAATCACAGTTATGCAAGAGACAGCTCTGTCGCTGGTAAGCTTATAGCAGGAATGGCCTAAAGTCGTGTATCTTGGTGAGGTAAAACATGTTCAGAGAGTGTTTAAGAAGATTATAAAAAGGCTACATGTTACATAAATAATAATGACCTTTTAGCTACCATCTGAGGGCAACAGTGCTTTGTGTTAGTGCTGTTGATGGTTGAAGCCTGACAGCTCTAAACTCCAAAGCCCCAAGCTGGCATTCCAGCACAAGCAGAGTAACGGTTCATGTTGGCTATGGGGTGTAGGTAATGAAGATTTCTGAAAGGACGGAGCACTGGGGATGTACTTGTGCTGGCATAGCACAGTTAGGGATTCCTGTTTAAATCAAGGCTCAGTAGCAGAGACAGTAGTAGGGCTCGTGAGGGTGTGATTGGGGGGCTGCACTAGATCTGTCTACTCTTTATGCAAAAACCAGATGTTCAAAATGCGTTTTCCTGCCAAGTGTGCCACAGCTGGAAATTGACAAATGGCCACTTCATGCTGGCCTGAGCCAAACTCACTTTAACAAAAAACTCTACAGTGATGCAGGCCAAGTTATGACAGAGACAAAAAGTGACAGAAAAAAAGGAGCAGGTGACAAAAGGGAAGGGACAAAGAGAGAGAAAAAAAACTGGAGATTAAAGAACACAGAGAGAAAGGCCAGGCAGAGACCTTCATAAAGTCTCAAAAGGAATGTATTAACATGAAGTATGTGAGACTTACCAGGAATGCTTATTGGGTTTATCTATTCCCATCCTTGAAGATTAACACACACACAGCTATGCACACAAAGACAGAGATCCTAGCTAGACAAAGTTTCAGGTATGGTGCCAGTTGCCAGGCACTCTGCAATATTCTGCATAGGATTCTCTACATAAGGACTCACCATCACCAAATCTAACAAACATGCGAGTATGATCACGACACACATATAAGAGCATCTCTTTTGGTTATATTCCACTTGCTAACCAAATTATGCCTTGCTTTTACCGCAGTTGTTCTAATTATTTAGAAACGACCTCAATAGTTTTGCCCACACTAGGCACCCTCTTATTATTTCAATCATTCCAGATAAAAGACAAAGTATAGAACATATAAAGGCAACATGGTATTTATTAACATATAACAATACCAAACAGAAGAAAATATAATAGAAAATAAATAGATAGTTTGGATATAAAATGTCATAGAAAAGCTTGCTGAAAATAAGAAATGTCAAGGGATGGATATTGTCCTGGGCAACTTAGCGATTGGTGTTATTCATAGGTTGCATTTTCCAACATCCAGATGAAATGGTCACATGTGTCTCAAGCCATTGTGAGCCACCAGGGGCGTACAGCTGCCCTAACCCAAACACACACAGGCAAGACACAGGTTCAACACAAAGCCCAGTTTATCTAGAGTTTTAAAGTGCACAATCACCAGCAACAACATACCAATACAAAGTCCTTTCTTGCTGCCAGTCCTTCTCCCTCCACCCCTTGTCAGGCTTTGTCCTCTTCATCCCAACTCTGGCCATCGAATGTTGGGACTGGCGACTTTTTATAGGGCACCCAGAAGGACTCCAGGTGCCTAACGAGCTTCTTCTGGCCAGACTTCCAGGTGTGGCAAAAGAGTGGCCAAATAAGGCCCTGGAAAGCTCCATGCACCCCCTGGTTGGAAACCAGAAGGGTGAAGCTGTCCCAAAAACACACTCTCCCCCAGTCCTTCCCCACTCTCTGCATCCCAGCCAGGCAAGAGTTCTGGCCACCCACCACACCATATTTATGTTAAAATGCACATGTAGGGTTTCAGGACATGTGACATTATACACAATTGATTGGCTAGGTTGTCCTAAAGATGAATCACTCTGATCAAAGCATTTGATATTTTAAGTGCATCCTTACTTCTTCCTTGTTCTGCAGTGTGTATCCATTCCCAGGTTAGAAAATAACTAAAACAGATTCAGTGGTATCTGTATGAATTTCCCATTCACAGGTTTTAAACTAATTGAAAAAGATATCTACTGGAATAGATGAATACATTACTGCCACCATACAGGAAAAATGGATGCTTGCAATACTTGTAATTAAAGTCCTGTAAATTCAGTTCATCATGGATCGTTTGAGCAAAATAATTTATTTAAACAGTCTGCAGTTTAAAAACTGAAGATTTTCCACTCCAGGACAAGGGGTAAATACTACACAAAAAGTTAATGCTTCTTCTGTGGTAAGGAAACTGTAAACGTAAAAAAAAAAAAATTAATGTAAGAGGAAAGGTATTAAGTGTCGCACTGTATGCATAGAGTGAACAAACACATGTTCTCAGTATTTATGTTACATTAAAAACAACAGTTGCATGCAATGTTATTTGGTGCTCATCAGATTGTATGCGATGCACATGCTATAATAGCTGGTGCAACCTTAAATTACCTGGTGTGCGGTTTATAGGAAGTGGTGAGTACAAAATACTAAGTGGTGCACACAAGATAGTAAGTGGTGAGCACATGTTAGTAAGTGTTGCAAATCAGTTACAAAGTGGTGATCACATGTTAGTAAGTGGTGAGCATGAGATACTAAGTGGTGCACAGGAGTTAGTAAGTGGTAAGCACGAGATACTAAGTGGTGAGCACAAGATAGTAAGTGGTGAGCACGTTAGTAAGTTGTGAGCACGAGATACTAAGTGGTGAGCACAAGTTAGTAAGTGGTGAGCACAAGATAGTAAGTGGTGAGCACAAGATAGTAAGTGGTGCGCACGAGTTAGTAAGTGGTGAGCACAAGTTAGTAAGTCGTACGCACAAGTTAATAAGTGGTGAGCACAAGTTAATCAGTGGTAGGCACAAGATAGTAAGTGGTGAGCACAAGTTAGTAAGTGGTGAGCACAAGATAGTAAGTGGTGAGCACCAGATAGTAAGTGGTGAGCACAAGATAGTAAGTGGTGCGCACGAGTTAGTAAGTGGTGAGCACAAGTTAGTAAGTCGTACGCACAAGTTAATAAGTGGTGAGCACAAGTTAATCAGTGGTAGGCACAAGATAGTAAGTGGTGAGCACAAGGTAGTAAGTGTTGAGCATGAGTTAGAAAGTGGTGAACACGAGATAGTTACCCAAAAATAGTTTTACACCATATCCCCTCAGGAGCTCAGTGGTAGAACAGGAGCATTGGCTTAATGTTTTCTTGCTTGTCCATAAATGTTTTTTTGTGTTATTTTGTGTTTAATTGTAGAGGATACTGTATTTGCAAATATCCAGGTTTTTTTCTTTTTACAGAAGTGTAGAATATGCAAATGATTTGAATAAAATGAAATAAACTTATATTTCACTCAACTGAATTGGTAGTCAGTAAGTTGTGCCCCAGGAGACCTAATTGGCAACGTCACAGACAGGGAAGAGATATTTTCAATTTCCTTTCTTCTCTTCCTCCTCTGCATATGTATAAAAACTCACATATACAGTATTCTACTCACATAAGCATAATTCAATTGTGTTTAATCATGTGTAATAAATAATCATGTACAGCATTCTCCTCTGCCGGCTGCATCGGTAAATTGCTAAACATTTCCTGAGAAGCAAAGGATCTCCATGACTAACTGGATTACTCTTTTACAACATTTGCAACTTCAGTTATTTTATTACCATATTTCAGCAAATACAATTTGCACTGTATATACTTTTTTGCAATCTGCAGTAGTGGGTGTGATGATTTCGGCATATACCAGCAACATTTATTAATTTAGCATATTTTCATAGAAAAAGTGTAGCTGAAAGTGCTATATGCAGATAATAACATATTTTTATTTATGCTTCACAGGATGCGTATACATTTCATAACATGCTGTATGCCTAGTATTTGTTTCATATTTGATGTTGACCATAATATGGAAAAGAAACAAAACACCCTAGTGAACTCAAGAAAATGGAGCACCTGATACATCTTCTGCTGCATACCCACCAGAAGAAAAGCGAACACCAGTTTCATCATCGTTGATAACTCTTTGAGTGCCTGGTATACCGATTTAAGTCTTAAATTAATACTGAATTTAGAAATAGATGTCACATCTATGCGGTTATACTGAGTGCAAAGCTGTAAAATATCAAACTGCAAATATTACCTATACAAGCAATTTTCTAAGCAATTGAAATCATGAAAAAAGATTCAGCTGTCTCCTAAATATAGTAGGTTCTGACTATGTTATGGTACATTTACCTTTGAAACCAGAATTATGCTTTGTCACTCTCAAGACATCTGTGTCAATTTTTAACTCCACGGTCATTCATGTATTGCATAAAGCTCCAGTTTAGAAACTCTTACAAGTGGCCTACTGCACTTAGTTATCAAGACGACTCAGCACTTGCCATGAAGTAAACGAAGGAAGCATGTGCTTTGGGCCTGGTGACTAATACGTAAATTGGGAATGCAAAGGAGCTGGTCAAATCGACACACAAGTCATCTTGTGGGGGCTTTCTTTAAACACGTACAGTCTATTAAGACCCACGGAAAGAAGAGGAGCAGCTTTATGTTTTTATGCAAATACAATTTAGAACAGCTTGCCACCATCTGTGACTAGTTTTCACAAACAGCTCAAACCATATTTTTCTAGTTTATCATTTGTTAGTGTTTGATTATCATTTTTATTATCATATAGTTAAGTATGGTGGAGGTACTCATTGTCCTATGAGTGCTGTGTTTTCCTTTTGTGTTTCATAAACTGAGTCTTCACAATGAGTTACAGTATTCATGCAGTACTTCACAGCATTGATGAACAATACACTCTTGTTTTAGGAATCAATTTAGGCTTACCCTCCTTTTCACAATTACTCTTACAATTATTTTTGACACCTCTAAAATGGTTGTTATAAATTTTCATACTTAATTAAACTTCTCTTTTTGTTAATCTTACATATTTGTTCTACTAGCTGTCATATTTGATTTACAGTATTTTAATTGCTATGCCTTACACTTGTTGACACTTTCTTTAAGTATTATTATTATTCTGTTATCATTACTGTTATTTTTAGTTTTTTAATATGGACATTTGGTGATGGGGTCGAAAATCACTACAGAGTTAAGTTCAGATTCTAATTCTAAGATGTTCAAAACATCAAGAAAAGTTGATTTTAGCATGGTGTCTGTATTCATGTCTGTGTGTATGTGTGTGTGAAAAGTCAAAATATATTTTCATGTCTTAAAAATTACAATTATTGTTGGACAAATTATGTATTTTTTTGCACTGAGTAGAACTCCTCAATAATTACGTCCCAGCAAAGGGGGAACATTTTAGAACAAGCAGTTTCTGAGATATCTGCCCTGAATAATGAGGCCTATGTACAATGATAAATTCCCCCAAAAAATGACCTGTTATCTTCAAACGGGCTGAATCATGTTTCCTTTGTTTCAAAATACAATCTTTTGTTTTTGGTCCAGCACTTTGGTACAAGTACGTTTGACCAACGATAATCACCCTAGAAACTATTTGATTAAACCAGGATTTTTGTACTCTGGTCTGTTTGTGCATTGGACCGGGGATATTGATTTACAAATCTTTGCATGAGTAGTTATTCAGATACATCATTTATTTACATAAATATGTATGCAGACATGGAGGTACCCACAAGCACAGGCATGCACACACTCAAAGAAATTTATAAGGGAAGGTAACTATCAGAGCACATGCTTGATGATGATAAAGAACAACTGAGAACACAAACACACACACCACAGCAGATATGTCAAAGTCGACGTGAATATCAAGACACCGTTGCACTGTCTAGGCAGCTTGTTTTCTTCATTTGACCCAACATGTTTAGTTTCACATTAAATATTAAATAAGTTGTTCACATGATTAAATTTCTTATTCATTTTACTCTACATTTATTTATGCACATAATAAATATAAGTTGAAGTAGTGTCTCTCAGCCCTTTTGGTGTCACAACCCACTTTTCCCCATCTAAATGTCTTTGCAATCCACAAAAAGGGGAAAATCAAACACATTAATTAGAGTGGGCGGGGGGGGGAATCTAGCATGATTGTCATGATTGATTGGAACGATTGGTAAATCCAGTGCAATCGTTAGAACATGAGGGGGAATCGAGCACGTTCGTCATGATGCCAACCCACACCAACCCACTGCGTAATAACTGCGACCCACTAACAATATAAACAATAGAAGCTCATGACCCATCAGCAGCAGAGGTTCAGAGATATTAAATTAACTCTTTGAGGGCTGAATATTTTTTCCAAAAAACAGTTTCTGAAAAGCAATGGTTTCACACAGAAATCAACATAAAACATCTGTTGCTGCATGCTGTGGCTGCCAGTTTGCCAAGAATGTGCAGCAGGCTGTCTTTGCGTGGCTGGGACAAAGTCCCAGTGCATTGCAATCTGGTTTCTACTTCTTATCATTGTTAAGTGGCAGTCCTCCCTGGCGAACAATGTCAGTACAACAATTAGCTGGGGACCAATCAGCTGGAGCTGGAACCTCATATTCATTTTCAATCACTTGTATCAAAATCTGAGTCTGACAAGTCATAGTCCAATTCAGAGATAATAGGCAAAACGTTGTCCACGGAGTATTTTGCTTTACACATTCGCTTTGATCTTTCACCAGATGTCAGTGCCATTTTTACCGTTGTTTGCGGCTTGCTACTCACGCGAGCGCAGGAAATCTCAGTCATACCAATGAATCTAACTTTCCTTCTAACAACGAGAGTCAAACTAAAACATAACGGTTGGTTTTGTCACAGTTTACAGTCGGTTACCATCATCAACTCCTCCTTTTGACAAAAGTCAACATCAGCCCTGAAAGAGTTAAAGTACTTAATTCCATATCATTGTATAAGTACAGTCAGTTATACTGTATTATAAAATTTTCTGCCAAGCAATTTCCTGCAATGTCACTAAAGTATAATTTACATGGAAGTATGGAACATTCCATATCTTTTTTTTAACTAAAAAAACATTATTATTATTTGTGTCATTCCTTTGACATCATCTCTGCTCCATTTTGTGTTTGTGATTTCACTGAGTAATAATTTCCATTTGTTAGCACTAATGTGATCTTTACTATCAGTTTTTTGAGACTTTCGAATTTCAGGACTTTCATAATCTCTAACCTGCTCTGCACGTGTATCGCACCAATGTTTTTGAACCTCTTTATGACGTTCTACTTTGTCTTCTACTCTTTGTGTTTTATTTCCAACCCCGCTTGGAGCCGAGAGTGCAGGAACTGTGTCTGACAATAGCATTCACACGAATGAGAAGTGAGTGGACTGTGGGTGTTGTTGTAAATGTTTGAGAGGAGGGCAGGACTTGTCAAAATCTCTTAGAAAAAAGTCTCGTCTCACAGGACCTGAAATGATCTCTCGCGACAGTTGAAATTATCTCTGAGAAAGTCTTGTCTCAGGATTTCCTTTTATAATAGAGATAGATATCAAAAACCATTGAGAAATCGTATTGGTTATTTAGGGAAAGGAGTTTTAAACACAATCATTTGTATGGCTCACTTTTAGCTTTTGTTTTCGAGATTAGTTTTTTTGCTTTGGTCTTTCTGCCTTTCTAGTTTTCTAACTTCTGCTTGCTTCAATTACTTATTCTTTTGTTTAGACCCTAGTACTTCTTTTCCCGATATGATTTTTAAACCCTTTGTGTGGAAGACATTTATATTGACATTATTTATTTTGGGGTCTTTTCAAGAGTATTCTTGAGTAACAGAAGAGAATCAATGGGATAGTTTCAGATCTCATATTGAAAATATGTTTTTACCCTTTTAACTTGTGTCCTTAACTTTAATAAAACCCAAGAGAGCGGAATTCACCATTTAAGTTTTATGTGTCTTTTGCCCTTATAACTTTTGCTCCCTGAACACTTACTACATTTGCAGTTTCATATGAAAGACTGTGAACACAGCATATTTTATTTAAATTTAATAAAGGCCAATTTTTCTCTAGCATGCAACTCATTTTAGTTTATTTTTAGATTGATGCATTTACATTCACAAACACAGAGCACCGTGCATATTATCACATATGGATCAGTTCATATAAAACAAAAATTACATAAAAAATCACCCTTCCCCATGCCATTAGGTTGTAACAGGGAAACCCCAAGCACTATACATGTGTCATAGTCCACCATTTGAAACACAGGGGACTTGCAGAGTTGGCCTTGGAGAGCCATAGTGGCTGCTGGGTTTTTATTCCAACTCAATTTCTTAATAAGAAGTCAGTTATTGCTGTTGAAGCACTTATTGCTCAAGCATTGTTTTATGCTTCCTTTTAGTTTGTCTTGCTTCTTAAAATTCCCTACCATTAATTGCTTAGGCTGCAATGCCACTTACTAGTAATAAGATGCCAATAACAAAGGAACCTGCAGCGCTCCATCTGACTTGTTTCCATTTACACTTGTGTGTATTCATTTTGAACAATCTGGCTTAATAAAATATTTGGAAGGAAACTGAAGAGATAAAAGGTGAAGGACTGAGAATTACTCATCTGCTTCAGGCTACAAATCATTTGGATGAAATCCATGATATACGATATAAAAATGACCTGATGCAACATAATAAAAACACTAACAAGCTATGAAATTAAATAAATTTTCTTATTGGTAAGGCTTAGCTTCTAATTAAGCAGTTGGAAGTTGGAACAAAAACCTGCAGCCACTATTAAGGCTGACTTGGTCTGATCTGGTCCTTTACTGAGATGTAGGGCACAGGATTGCAGAGATTCCTGTGGCCACCAGAGGGAGTTCAATGTGAAATTTCCCAGGTGTTCCCTGCAAAAATCCTCATTCCAAAAATGGTCACAGGGCCCATCCTAGAAGTTGTTCCTAGCTTGCAAGCTCCTGCTGCATATTAGTATTGTGAATTTGAAACTTTGGAACCCCTCCTCGAACCGCCACCTTATCGTGGTCGAGGGGTTTGCGTGTCCCAATGATCCTAGGAGCTCTGTTGTCCGGGGCTTTATGCCCCTGGTAGGGCAACCCAAGGCAAACTGGTCTTGGTGAGGGATGAGACAAAGTGCGGTTCAACACAACCTCCTATGATGAATAAAAAATTTGGATGGCGTTTTCCCTCGCCCGAACGCGGGTCACCGGGGCCCCCCTCAGGAGCCAGGCCTGGAGGTGGGGCTTGATGGCGAGCGCCTGGTGGCCGGGCTTGCACCCATGGGGCTCGGCCGGGCACAGCCCAAAGAGGCAATGTGGGTCCCCCTTCCCATGGGCTCACCACCTATGGGAGGGGCCAATGAGGTCGGGTGCAGTGTGAGTTGGGTGGTGGCCGAAGGCAGGGACCTTGGCGGTCCGATCCTCGGCTACAGAAGCTGGCTCTTGGGACGTGGAATGTCACCTCTCTGAGCTTGTGTGCAAGGTTGAGAGGTTCCGGCGATATATAACGCACAGCTTGGACTCTGGAACCAATCTCCTTGAGAGGGGCTGGACTTTGTACCACTCTGGAGTTCACCCCGGTGAGAGGCACTAAGCGGGTGTGGGCAGGCATACTTATTGCCCCCCAACTTGGAGCCTGTACATTGGGGTTTACCCCGGTGGACGAGAGGGTAGCCTCCCTCCGCCTTCGGGTGGGGGGAGGGATCCTAACTGTTGTTTGTGCGTATGCACCAAACAGCAGTTCGGAGTACCCACCCTTTTTGGAGTCCCTGGAGGGGGTGCTAGAGGGAATACCTTCTGGGGTCTCCCTCGTACTGCTGGGAGACTTCAATGCTCACGTGGGCAATGACAGTGAGACCTGGAAGGGCGTGATTGGGAGGAATGGCCCCCCCGATCTGAATCCAAGTGGTGTTTTGTTATTGGACTTCTGTGCTCGTCATGGATTGTCCATAACAAACACCATGTTCAAGCATAGGGGTGTTCATATGTGCACTTGGCACCAAGACACCCTAGGCCTCAGTTCGATGATCGACTTTGTGGTCGTGTCGTCGGACTTGCGGCCACATGTCTTGGACACTCGGGTGAAGAGAGGGGCGGAGCTGTCAACTGATCACCACCTGGTGGTGAGTTGGCTTCGATGGTGGGGGAGGATGCCGGTCAGGCCTGGTAGGCCCAAACGTGTTGTGAGGGTCTGCTGGGAACATCTGGCAGAGCCCCCTGTCAGAAGTAGCTTCAACTCCCACCACCGGCAGAACTTCGACCATGTCCCAAGGGAGGAGGGGGACATTGAATCTGAATGGGCCATGTTCCGTGCCTCTATTGTTGAGGTGGCTGACCGGAGCTGTGGACGTAAGGTGGTCGGTGCCTGTCATGGCGGTAATCTCCGAACCCGTTGGTGGACACCGGCAGTGAGGGATCCTGTCAAGCTGAAGAAGGAATTCTTCCGGTCCCTTTTGTCCTGTGGGACTCTGGAGGCAGCTGATAGTACCGGCAGGCCAAGCGGAATGCAGCTTCGGTGGTTGCTGAGGCAAAAACTCGGGCATGGGAGGAGTTTGGGGAGGCCATGGAGAACGACTTTCGGACGGCTTCGAGGAGATTCTGGTCCACCGTCCGGCGTCTCAGGAGGGGGAAGCAGTGCAGTGTCAACACTGTATATGGTGGGGATGGTGTGCTGCTGACCTCGACTCGGGACGTTGTGGGTCAGTGGGGGGAGTACTTCAAAGACCTCCTCAATCCCACTAACATGCCTTCCAATGAGGAAGCAGAGCCTGGGGACTCGGAGGTGGGCTCCCCCATCTCTGGGACTGAGGTCACCGAGGTGGTCAAAAAACTCCTTGGTGGCAGGGCCCCGGGGGTGGATGAGATACGCCCGGAGTTCCTCAAGGCTCTGGATGTTGTAGGACTGTCTTGGTTGACACGTCTCTGCAACATCGCATGGACATCAGGGACAGTGCCTCTGGATTGGCAGACCGGGGTGGTGGTCCCCCTCTTTAAGAAAGGGGACCGGATGGTGTGTTCCAACTACAGAGGGATCACACTCCTCAGCCTCCCTGGAAAAGTCTATTCGGGGGTTCTGGAGAGGAGGTTCCTTCGGATAGTGGAACCTTGGATTCAGGAGGAACAGTGTGGTTTTCGTCCTGGTCGTGGAACAGTGGACCAGCTCTACACCCTTATTAGAGTCCTGGAGGGTGCATGGGAGTTCGCCCAACCAGTCTACATGTGTTTTGTGGACTTGGAAAAGGCGTTCAACCGTGTCACTTGGGGAATCCTGTGGGGAGTGCTCCGGGAGTATGGGGTACCGGACCCCCTGATAAGGGCTGTTCGGTCCCTGTACAACCGGTGTCAGAGCTTGGTCCGCATTGCAGTAAGTCGAACCCGTTTCCAGTGAGAGTTGGACTCCGCCAGGGCTGCCCTTTGTCACCGATTCTGTTCATAACTTTTATGGACAGAATTTCTAGGCGCAGCCAGGGTGTTGAGGGGGTCCGGTTTGGTGGACTCAGGATTGGGTCACTGCTTTTTGCAGATGATGTTGTCCTGTTTGCTTCATCAGGCCGTGATTTTCAGCTCTCTCTGGATCGGTTCGCAGCTGAGTGTGAAGCGGCTGGGATGGGAATCAGCACTTCCAAATCCGAGACCATGGTCCTCAGCCGGAAAAGGGTGGAGTGCCCTCTCAGGGTTGGGAGCGAGATCCTGCCTCAAGTAGAGGAGTTCAAGTATCTCGGGGTCTTGTTCACGAGTGAGGGAAGAATGAAGCGTGAGATCGACAGGCGGATCGGTGCGGCGTCCGCAGTGATGCGGGCTCTGCATCGGTCTGTCATGGTGAAAAAGAAGCTGAGCCTTAAGGCAAAGCTCTCAATTTACCAGTCGATCTATGTTCCTACCCTCACCTATGGTCATAAGCTATAGGTAGTGACCGAAAGAACGAGATCGTGAATCGGAATCGGAAATGAGTTTCCTCCGCAGGGTGTCTGGGCTCTCCCTTAAAGATAGGGTGAGAAGCTCAGTCATCCGGGAGGGGCTCAGAGTAGAGCCGCTGCTCCTCCGCATTGAGAGGAGTCAGATGAGGTGGCTCGGGCATCTGATCAGGATGCCTCCTGGACGCCTCCCTGGTGAGGTATTCCAGGCACGTCCAACTGGGAGGAGGCCCCGGGGAAGACCCAGGACACGCTGGAGGGACTATGTCTCCCAGCTGGCATGGGAATGCCTCGAGATTTTCCTGGAAGAGCTAGAAGAAGTGGCTGGGGAGAGGGAAGTCTGGGTATCTCTGCTCAAGCTGCTGCCCCTGCGACCCGACCTCGGCTAAGCGGAAGAGGATGGATGGATGGATGGATGGATGGATGGATGGATGGATGGATGGATGGATGGATGGAATTTGGAACTGGGTGGTAGGAGGACAGAGGTTCAACTGGAGGGAGGAAGACAGGCTGTAAGGGCATGTCAAAGGTGAATAAGTGCCTGAGCCAGTCTACAACAGAGTCACGGTTCAAGCTTTAATCTACACAAGCCCAGAGAAAATTACTCTTTTACTTGCATCATGGTTTTTGTATTGTCTCTAAAATTTCCTCTCCTTAGGTTTACTTTTTATTTTGGTTATAAATGACATTGTATTCACATAATTTGACCTTATTTTTGTTTTGTGGTCTATTTAATTAATGCCTTCTTCCTGCCACTACACTATGTATAAATTAGGCAAAATACAAAATCAAAACACAGCTTACTGTGCTAGAACACAGTTTTGTGAAGCATTTAAACAGATAGCTAAGATGGACCAAGTGCCACCATATTAGTCAAATCATGGTGATCAGCACACAACTAGAAATAAAATTTGCAACAGTTGCAGCCATTTATTGTAAGCAATTACTGTTAACGCATATGAATTTATTCATTGATGTGGTACTAGGGATTACATCTTGCCTGAAGAAGGGGCCTGAGTTGCCTCGAAAGCTTGCATATTGTAATCTTTTTAGTTAGCCAATAAAAGGTGTCATTTTGCTTGGCTTTTCTCTACATTCATTGATGTGGTAAATGGGTTGCTGCAGAAATCTTTTATGGTGGTGAGCACTTGTAGGAAGTTGGAAGCTGAGAGTAAACAGACCTTTTTTGCTGGGAAAGTTGGGATTTTAAAATGTTGTTTGGTCTTCTGACACTTGTATAGCAAAAAACAGGAAGAATTCTAAGCGTTGCTGCTTCACAACTCCAGGAATCTGAATTCTAAGCCCCATCCAGTCACTGTTTGCTCAGAATCTGCATGTTCTTTTCACATGTACACAGAGTTTCATCCCAAATCTCATTGACATGCACTTTAAATTAAGTGGCAGCTCTAAAGTGGACTATGTCCAGTTCCTGCTAAGTGCATGAAATTTCTATGTTAGGCCCAGGCTCCCTGCAATAGAAAGAATGCATTTAGAACATGGGTTGATGACATTTACTAATTCCTTACAAAGATATTAAAATATCATTGTAACAGGTCAGTGTCTTTTTAGTTACCACCTGACTTGAATTTCCTCTACTTAGAATGAGGGTTTGAATCAACTGGACCAGAGCATTTGTGTTTTCTGTGAATTGTCTTTGGCAAAGCGTATGGTACGTAAGGGCTGTGTGCGTCTTACAGATATTTCATCATCTTCTTTAATTGTTTGAGCTTTATTTCTGTATGATTATTAATGTATCTAAAACAACTAGTAATCCGTCAAGTGAGCATCACTTTAAGTGAGTCGATATGGCAAGTCTGGAGACAACATTTGTTATGGAGAGCTTCATGCTGCATAATTCAAAGAGGTTGAGAAAGACATTGATGACGCAATTGCCATACATTTAGATTTGATTAGATTAGATAAATTGTATTAATCCCAAGGAGAAATATAGCCATTGTAACAAGAAAAAACAAGATCTTAAAGGTTTGGGGCATCACCAGATATTCACAGTGTAAGTAAAGATGTTGCAATAAAAAGGAAAACAACAAAAAAAAACATGCAATAACTGTGGGGACATCTTTCCAGACACGAATCATCAATCAGACTGTCCGAAGATGGCAGTGGAGACAGTTAACAGACAAGGCAGGCAGAAGATGTGGGTTCGGGTGGCCAGCAACTGGAAGTGGTGTCACGGATCTTCATACATTAATCTTCCACACCACAAAGAAGAGGAGAGGCATTACTGTGCCAACACCCAATTTGGGGTGGAATTTTTATTTGACAAACCCTGAAGTTGTCACGTGTGTATATAAGGCAATATCACCTCTAAAAATCAAATAACATATTCATACTTACCTAAGTAGCATGTGCTTGTAAACATTTAGCAATAACTTGCCCTTGAACCTGCACTTGCCTTGTCTCCATGACCTCCATCTCTACTGCTAGACATATGCCACACTGAATAAAACAAAAGTTATGTCCAAGTGGGTTTTGTTATCTGTGATGTTTTTTGATAAGGTGACTAATGTGTGTTGCAATTTTTTATTTATTTTTCTATTATCAAAACAAGTTCAGTTATTAATTTAATATAATGTTGTTTATCATGGCACAAGAGAATGGCAACATGTTGGATGTTGGTTGGACATGCAAGTAAGAATTTCCCTGTGCTCCATACACGTGACAATACTGCTACTGTTACTACTGCTGTATTCTTCATGCAAACTATACCTTTATTTTGCTGTGAAATCATATGGAGTGCTTCATTAATCACCCATTCTATATGTTTTCTTCTTCTTCTCCCTATAAAAGGCCTGTCTTTTCATTTAATTCCTTTTTATCTAAATCCTCTTAAATGTTGTGTTTGTTAGAGCTTATTTAGATTCATCACATTGCCTCTGTTGACAGCCTCTCTTCTTGACCATAATATTAAATTATACTTTAAGAATCCTATTTATCAGCTGACACCACTCAGGTGTGTCCACAGACTGTACTTGATGCAGTGTGGTGCTCTCCATATCCTCTGTGTTATCTCTTCCTTCGATGGAAACACAAGCACATGTTTTGGCGATTACGTTATCTCATTTTAGCCTGCTATCAGACACTTTCTATCCTCTGTTCATTAAACATTTGTAGGATGTTCTCATCTGATATTTAATCAGAATTTTGCTTCATGGCATGTTATGTCATTTTCTAACTCGCTTAGTCCTGAACAGGGACTATCCCAGTTAGCATAGGGTTCAAGGCAGGAACAAACCTTGGATAGGGTGCCAGTCCATTGTAGGGCGAACACACACACACGTACAAACCACACACTATGGGTAATTTCGTATTGCCAATCAACCTAACCTACATGTCTTTGGACTATGGGAGGAAACCGGAGCCAATGGAGGAAACCCACGCAGACAATGGGAGAACATGCATACTCCATGCATGAAGAACCCAGGGCATGAATCCTGGCCTCTTTACTGTGCTGTTACTGTGCCACCCCTTCATGGTATGGTAGCAACTGAACATCTGCTTACCTTCAGGTGGAATTTAGTTATTCCTTCTCACAATGTTAAATTAATTTATAGCCAAATCAACCAGGAGCTATCTGTATTATTGATCAATAAGATATCAGAGAGCACTCTACACCTGTGGGAAAAACTGAAATTCAATTAAAAAACTAATTAATTGACTGATGAGCTAAATAATGTAATAATCTAATCTAATATCTAAATTGAATTGTTAATCCAAGGGCAGGTGCTTAAATTCTACTGTGTTTCACTTTCCCTGCACTCTGCACATCTTGGTCTCCAGTTCTTCTGGCTTAAGCCTTATCACAGAACTGAGGCTTAGTCTGCTGGGGTGACTAGCTGGTATTTTTGGGGTATAGTATGATAAGAGGGAAAGATGTTAGGTATCTCTGCTGCCTTACATGTATTTGATTTTCTGTTCCTGGGTTTTTGTAAAATTCACTGGTTCTCCACATATCTGCTGAGATTGTTCTGCAAAGTCCCCAGAAACATCACATATCTCAGAGATGTGTACATTTTGCTAACGGCCCAATCTAACTTTGCCTGGCATGAAGGAGTGAGTGGGTGTTGTATGTGGGTGAATGTGCCCTGTGGAGAGATCATCCAGAGTTGGTTCCTCTTTTTCTGCTGCTGGTGATTACAACCCTGAATCACAGGAGATTAAACAGATTTTATTATGGATGGATAAATCAGGAGGGGGTATACTAGTGACGTTAGGAACACCAGAAAAGGGTTTAATGTGGTATTTCGGCTTCACAAAATCTTCAATGTTGTATGCATTTGTATGTAAAGCATACTTTTCCTTTAATAAAGCAAACAATACATGCTTTTAATATTTTCTTCTGAAATGAATGTTTTCACATGTGACTTGAAAATCGCTTTGAATAAAAGTGACAAAGAAAGAAATAAAAAATGGCCATTGTGCTGCAAGTGGAAAGCATTAACATAAATCAGCCTACTGATGTGAATTGGCTCCCTCATCTAAACAAATTAGGGTGCCTGGAAATCCCTTTTCGGTGCCCTTCATTTCAGCAGCACCCAGCGGCAGTCAGCTAGAGAGCCTGGCACTGTACGAGAGCAGACAGGAGAGGTGAATGGTCAGTAATTAAGTCTGACGTAATAGATGGCAGGGCAGGCTGAGCCTGTGAGAGACCAGCTCCCCAGGATCCCTCCTGGCTGTGCTAATGCTAAAAACCAAGCGGCTCTCATTTGTCAGTTTCATCGCCTAGTCTGAATGAATCTGGGTAGTGCTTTACTGCTCATATCGGCTTGAAAATGCCATATATAGTCTGTCTCCCAGCACCTGGCAGAGCCCTCCTAAAGCCTAGGGATTCAGTGAAACTGAATGTGGAAGCAATCTGAAGCAAAATTAGGGCACCTCATCTGCAGGCATTGTTAATAAAGTGTATCTTTAATAAAATATATTAAATTAGATTCTATTTCTGTCTGTGCAAAAAAAGTGCAGTTATTTTGTCTGCAAGTCAAGTGTGTCTATAAGTGAGGTCAGAGATAAAAAGAGGCAATGAAAGAATGACCAAGCAGACTTTTCTACATGCGCTGGCTGAACACTGAACTGAACTGAACACACCAGAGGGCACAAACCCTGAGTGACAGCTGAGATCCTCTGCAGCTTGACTTCCAGCTATTTCAAAGGCCGCACCGCCCTAAATCTGGTAAGTGTGCAGTCAGCTTTGTGCTGTTCACTTTGGCGAGCTCCCTCACTCCACTCAAAGAATCCTACATCAGTGACACTTAATTGCCTTTATTTGCATCATTTCCATGCCGTAGACAAAAAAGATTCAATATTTATGTGTATTTGCATATGGATATATGTATGGGCCTACATTATATTTGTAATATGGACATATTTAGAAAAGTATTCCCATAAAAATGATAAACAGCCATGATAAGACTGTCCCTAATACCAAAGTAGAAAAAAAACTTCAATAGGCAACAGAGTTTAGAAAAATCACCTCAGCGCAATTCAGAGTCATTTGAAGGACCACAGTCTTTTCAGTTATTAATGGGCACCAGGCAGAGACATCCTTTCAGTGCGATACACGCCGGTTCATCTACGGTATTATTAATGTTTTGGTGATTCAAACATATGCCAAGAAAGCTGTTTTTGAACCTAAAATTTCAGTCTGGATTTACAGTACAAACACAAGAACACACGTCTCAGGATAATTTAGTGAAGACATTTTTGGGTGATTGAGGAAAGTCATATTAACACTCTGATTCCAAAAAAAGGACCTGGAGCCTTATAGAAAATATATCAGAGCACTTGTACCCTGTTTTCCAAACTGTTATTTTCCAGTGTAGAGTCCCTGGGAACAAAATCCTATCTTAGCAGTATAGGGTGTCAAGCAGGAATAATACAGTGCCTATAAAAAGGTGTTATCTCCTTGGATGTTTTCACAGTTTGTTGTTGTAAAACATTGAATCACAGTGGATTTAATTTGGCTTTTTCACATTGATCAAAAGAAAAGACTCTTAATAACCAAGTGAAAAAAGATCTCTGCAAAGTGCTCAAAATGATTTATAAATTGTGAAGGCTAGGGGGACACCACAGAGCCCCAAACCCCAAACATGAACATGCAAACACAGTCCCGGGTTCAAATAAAAGGGGGTTTATTACAAAATACCTTTGTAGAAACAATTCACAGGTTGTCTCTCCTTTCTCTCCCCGCACTCCTCCAAGGTGAGTGTTGCCTGTTTCCGCTCCCAGCTTTGACTCGGCTGGACAAGGCAGTGCAGACCTTTATTGAGGATCCAGGAGTACTTCCAGTGCCAAGGCTTCACCCATTGGAAGCACTTCTGAGCCATACAGAAGTCCCAAATAGGAGTCAGTGTTATTCCTTGCATTACCCCCTAGCGGCACCCATGGATCTCAGCAAGGCTGCGCTACTGGAGAGCAAATTCCCTGCAGGTGTTCAAATGGGAACTAATACTCAGGGATGGTGTCACCTAGTGTCTGGGGGGAAACAATAATTCGGAAGTATTGTTCTCCTCTCCCTTTGGTTTTAATGGCATCCCGGCCAGGTAAGGATTGTAGACTATTTCCGACTGGGAAACCAGTCCCAGCATGTTGTCCCTCACAAAATATAAAACACTAAATAATTGCTAAGTATTCATCTCCTTTAAGTCAGTGTGCACAGGTCTCTATCAGATTTGCACATCTGGACACTGCCATATTTCTCCAATTCTTTGCAAAACTACACAAGTGCTCGCAGACTGCATGGTGATCGTGGGAAAATGGCCTTTTACAAAATCAGCAACAAATTCTCAGATGGATCGAGATCTGGACTCTGACTTGGCCACTCCAGAACATTAACATTGTTGTTTTACAAAGAATTCCTATATAGCTTTGGCTTTATCCTTGGGTTGTTGTCTTGCTGGAAAACACATCTTATCCTGAGGTGCAGGATGTCTGCAGACTGCATTTGATTTTCATCCAGGATTTTCCTGTGTTATGTTGGATTCATTTTACTCTCAACATTCAAAAGTCTTGTAGAGCTTGCTGCAGAGAAGCACTCCCACTGACTGATACGGCCACCACCACGCTTCATGGTGGGGATGGTGTGTGTGTTTATAATAATCTGTAGTTTTGGCTTAAACTGATGGCCTAAAAGCTCAAGTTCAATGTTGTCAGACCACAGAACCTCCTTCTAAGTAACATCAGAGTCTCCCATATGCCATCTGGCAAACTGTAGCTGAGATGTCATGTGCTGTTTTTTTTTTTTAATAGTGGCTTTCTCCTTGCCAGTCTCCCATCAATCTGTGAATGTTGAAGCATCCAGGCAACAATGCTTGTATGCACAGCCCCTCCAATCTCAGCCATTGTAGGTTTTCTCATAGGTCTCTTGGTGGCCTCCCTCACAAGTTTTATTTGCACTCAGTTTTTGTGGATGGCCTGCTCTAGTCTGGTTTATAGCTGTGCCATACTTTTTACATTCCTGTTTCCATTTAGTATATACACTCGTGTTTAAGTTCTCCCAGAGATAAGTCAGGACTTGATTTTACTGTATAATTTCCAGTATTTTATAATGTCAGTCATATAAATTGAATGCAGAAAACTCATGCTATTGGTCCAAGAGCTTATGATATGCTAACAACCACCTGAGAGAGTAACCACGGAGCACACTGCCTTTTTTTTTCTATGTATTGTACCTACGTGACCACATGGTAATACCGGAACTATTCCAAAGTGACATTTTCAGTGTTTTGTGTTTTTTGTATCTTACACCCTCATACACCTTTATCGTAAGAGCATCCCTTATCTACGATGGAGCGTTTGATCAGAAGAAACTTGAAGCTGGTTTTAAATTAAAAGTCGTTTAAGTGGTGAAAGAAATTGGTAACTGCGCTGCTGCAACAATATTTGAGGTGTCTGAGAAACTGGTGCGAGATTGGGGGAAGCAAAAAAATTATGTATTTTTGAACGGGCGTATAAGTCAGGGTCTGATTTTATGATCGATTATTTCAGGTTTCAAGACCCGACTTATACACAGTATATACTGTAATTGATTTAACTTGATTCCAAGAGATAGCTGGTGACTTGAATATTTTCTTGTATCCATCTCCTGAATTGTGCTTTTCAGTCACCTTTTTTACAGAGTTCCTTGGTGTGTTCTCTTATCTTCATTGTGTAGCCTATGCCAAGGTACCGACCCACCAGATTAAGTGCATTTATACTACAGTACAATCAATTGAAATCCCAGACAGGTGATCTCCTTTAAACTAATTATATGATTTCTAACACCAATTGGCTGCACCAGGGATGATCAGTGATGATTTAGAGCTGGATGGCAATGATACTTACTGTATATGGTTAAATATTTTGTGTTGTATATTTGTAATTAATTTAGACCACTTGGAAGTGATCTGTTTCTGTTAATCCACTATGATTCAATGTTGTATAACAATAAATTGATAAAATTTCCAAAGGGTAAATACTTTTTATAGGCACTGTTGTCAGACATGATACAGTAATACAGGTATTTGAAATCACCTCTTACCTAATGTGACATTTTATTTGTGGACTTTAATTAAGCGAGAGTTAATGAGTGGTTCAAAATATACATATGCTTCACAACCTGTGAGTTTACCTAATACTTTAATAAGTTATGCAAATTGTCAGTCAAGAATTTAAACGATATTACAAGAATATGCAATGGCAGAGCAGTTAGGCTTCCTCGTAAATACTGCATGATTCACCTGCTGCCAGGGATGTTCCCAAATTTTTATGACTCTGTGATTCTGTTTGAAAAAGAAAGCCACAGTGGCTGATGTTTATTTTAATTCAATCTGAATCTTTCACAAGGGGTTGATACGTTAATTTAATTTAAAATGCATTTTTAATTTTCATTCATTTGGTCACAAATTCACACTAAAGAGTTGTGCCTTATTTCTATTTAAATGTCCTTATGTTTTTTTTAAAAGCCACCATTTTCTGTTATATAATCACATGTGCACACAACAGGATGTTCTGATCAGTAGCCACTAATTAATTTCACTTTGTCAGTTAGCTGTAGGCCAGGTCTCAGTCAGAGACCTGCAGTGCCATTTCCGCGACCAAACTTCTCATCCAGCCTTCTCTCTGACTGATCAGGGTGCTGGTCGTAGTCTGCGTGGCCATTAAATAGGTAGGTATTGACACTTGTTGACAGACTGAAGCTTCAAATCCGAGAGATTAACAACATTTATGGTGAGCTTATAAGACATAGCAAAGAGAGTTGTGAAGCTCTTCATTTAATTAAGTTCTTCATTAAAGTAATCTTAAAGTTTTTAAAGTTTTACTTAAAGTAAAAATCAAACCACAGGCTCACCTGTCAATGTCTTTTCAGCTTGCTGACCAACGTACTGTTTCAATGATTTATGGTTCATATCAATTAGAATGCAGCCTTTTTCAGTAGAATATGTAAAATAACAAAGGTTCAAAAGCTGATGTTGTTTATTCATGTACCAATGGACAATATGACGTTTATCAAAGTGTTTGAAAGTTAATTCACATGCTGTGATATTTACCAGTAGAACAGTTTGTGGAGTTTGTACCGCGTCTTTGAGACAGGCATCAATATAAGACTTCAAAGAATACTCAAAAATTATATTTTTTATAATATACTTAACACATATAATTTGTAGTGATGGCCTAGAAAAATGTTTAATTCCAAGTTTTGATGCAGAATGGAGAGAAAAAATATATGACAGAAGCCAATTCTGTTATATGACTAATTGAGAATGACTAATTCTGTACACTGCAGTGGGCTAGCACCCTGCCCGGGGTTTGCTTCCTGCCTTGCGCCCTATGTTGGCTGGGACTGGCTCCAGCAGACCCCCGTGACCCTGTAGTTAGGATATAGCGGGTTGGATAATGGATGGATGGATGGATAATTCTGTACAACAGCAAACAATGTGAAGAATGTCCATGAAGAAAGTACAAAAACACACTTAACTCGTGTCACATTATCTACATGTCAGTCATCTACCTGTATGTTCAAAATGTGCATTTTTTTCCTAAAATATTTTTAAATAGATATTTCTGGAAAAATCATCACACATCATAAACAGGAGAAGTACTCTAATAAAACTGTGCTTTGGAATTGAAGACAGGATGCTTGACCAATGAATGAGGGGGAGAGGCTGATTTAAAAATATATTGTATTTGAAAGAATAATATTTAATAAGAAGGTTATGTATATGAGTACAAAGATTATTAAACATGCAGACCACAGTGGAGTGCTGAAAGTTAATTGAATTTTATGGCTACCTACATCCCCAGTTTCCTTAGAGAGCCCAGAATCAAAGATGGTTGTAAGGGTTTAAAAATATCACACTATCATCCACTCCGAGGAGAAACTCAGCAATGTTTTTACTGGCAAATTACACAATTGAAACGAGAATAAAGGGTGGCTTGGTTGCACAGTGGGTGGCACTGCCGCCTCCTGGATCCACTTTTGTGTATCCCATTCCTGTTTCCAGTCATTTTTCCCTGTCAATTTTCTTCTGATTACTCCAGACTGACCCAAGCATGAGAGTGGCTGTCGGCACAAATGGGCACTTTGATGGACTCGTGTCACCTACAGGACTGCTTCCTGTTTTACACACAATGCTGCCAAAATAGCCCGTCGAGCCCCTGAATTGCATTAAGTAAATTTGGGAATGTTTTGTTATTTCTAACAAACATAAAGCATTTGTTTTTGGAGTGACAAAAGGATACAATGGCTGATACTGCGCTCTTACCCTCAAAGGTCATGAGAAAAGACAACTTCCCCTCTGGAATCAATACGATGTACACAAATACTAAAAAATACCAGAAAAATAGCACTTAAAAGAAAAATTACTTAAGCTTGGAAAATCAGTTTCCAGCTCCATGCAAGTTCATCTGAAAGTCTTGACTGGTAATAAAAATAAATAATATACACCAGCTTCACCTCATCAATAGCAAATGTTGAGGGCAGTAGCTGAAAACAATTTAAAAAAATTAAAAACTACATAACATCTCCACAGGTTTCAATCTTCAGACATCAGGATTTTGGGTTCTGTAATATTCATTGAATGAAAAGCGGCAGATGGAAAACACTGCATTAGCTAATATTTTGCTCAGGCCATCAAGACATCATTTGCCATTTCAGACAAAGAATTTCTGAAGCTATAAGAAAAAATGCTAAATGACCAATGCCATTGAGCTACCTTTGCTTTAAACCTAAAAGAGGTTCACATCATATCACAACATTGTTCTGTCTCTCCAGCATCCATTCTGCATAGCTCCGAATTACTGGGATTTTGGCAGTCAAGTTAAACTCTGATTTCCTCTAGTTGTGTAGTCTTTTGCTTTAAGCACTACCAGATATCAAACTTCACCGACTATGTCATAACCTGAAGTCATACCACACAACTTCTAGCCAAAGGGGACATAAAACTTGATGTCCAGCTGCTAATCTCCTTGCCAGAGCATGTCACATTACATAGCTAGAATCACAGGGCATGTCACATTAGATGACAGTAGGACAAGTTTCCAGCACAGTTTCACATTTCTAAAGAAATGTGTCCCCTTTTTCTGACACCTGATAATGTGTTGCATGATAGAGTTGTAGCCCTTGTGAAGGTTTACAGGTATGGGGAATTCAGCAGCAATATCTGCCACTTTTCTCTTCTATCAAGGTACGTAAAACACAAGACATCAGACAGACAGGCCTCTCTTCTGTTGGTAAGGTCCAAAACACTTGTGTTCCTTAGTTTTCTAACTACAAGCCCCTCACAAGTTTGTCTGTTATAGATGTGATCAAGTGAAGACAAAACACTGTAGTAAAAATGTAGAAAATGGTGCAGTGAATAAAATCCAAAATTTCTTAACAACTTGTAAGTCAATTTTAAACCAAATGGACTGCCTAAACAGTCGCTAAACTCAAAAATAAAAGATGGGTAAAAGAAAGGGGGAGATTAAGAATATCTGAGGAGACAAGTCTGATCGATAAACAGCGTAAAGGTGTGTCTATTTAAGAAAGGATAATACTGTAGATGTGCAGTTCCACTGTAACGTTTTGTTATGTAAAAATCACTCATTTCCTGTGAAGAGGGGCATTAATTAAAAACGCATTTCACAGAGAACTGCATTACCTAAAATAATTTTGTCAAAAAAAATTGAGAATGTCACCTTGTCAACATCCTAAAGAAACAATATGTATCCTGCTCTTTCATGCAAGCGTAAAGCTGACAAGCATTCAAGAATCAAGCAGCCTGCTGAAACAAGGAAGCTAAGAGCCTAGTTATGCATAAAGATGTAACAACCAGTGAATGCCGAAGAAACTGAGCAACTTTACCTAACCTATTTTAATACCGAATGTAGAAGCAAAAGCCTACAGAGTATAAGTCTGTGATCAAACACAGAACATAATAAGATTATTGCAGCAATATGTTTATTATTTGACTTAAATATTGCTGCTTTGGGCTTTTCTTGCAAGATACTTGAAAATTGAAAATGCTGTATGCTGAGAAAGCTTCAAGGTTGTGAAACTGCAGCTATACTCCACTGGGACCCAAAAGGAAGTAATATGCGCTCATTTATTTAAATGATATTCAAAGTGGAGGAAGTGTCTGAATTATTATTTGTCCATTGTGAATACCAATGTATAAATAGTGTAGATAGATAGATAGATAGATAGATAGATAGATAGATAGATAGATAGATAGATAGATAGATAGATAGATAGATAGATAGATAGATAGATAGATAGATAGATAGATAGATAGATAGATAGATAGATAGATAGATAGATAGCTGTGGCCCCTGCCTGGCTGGGAGGCTGATATACCAGAGCCGAGGAGCAGATGTGCACAGGACATTGCCTTCTCTCCTAAGGCAGGACCTAAACACAAATCCACACTTCCTTTCTGTTGTAAGAAACAAATAAAAAGCAGAGACAGGAAGCGCACTTTGTTACAGCTAGTTTACGATCACATATGGAAGTAAAATATGAGTTATTTATCATAATCTAGTTATTTTCACAAAAAAGTAAATAATACATTTGAGTGTTCTGATTGTGTTTTTTTTTTTGTAATGATGCCATACTGTGGATGGTAGTTGAAATATTTCTATGTAAGCCTTATCTATTCATATTGCTCATAAGGGCAGCATTTCAGCTTATAATTCAGCATTTCTTGCACCGAGTTGCACTCTGCACTTTGTATGCACATATATACATATTTACATTCTCTGTCTTGTTTTTTATCTCAGGTGTTTGATTAACAGTTGTGTGTACGTCAATTATGCCAACCTAAACTTCGAAAGTCACCAAAACTGCAGTCAAATTCCTTGTATGTGTGCATACTTGGCCAATAAATGTGATTCTGATTCTGATTCTTTTTTGCTTGGAATGTTACTGTTCTCTGACACTCACTATTACAGATTTATCAAACAACTGTTTTTCATACCGCACAGCATTTTGTACCTTTCAGTTAAACTGCTTTAGGCTACAATAGCTTTCCACGAGTATAAGTTCAAAGAAGTATATTACCTTACCTTATACTACAGCAAATACTGCAGAACAAGTAATCTTTGTGTATTTTTAAACAAAAATGTGCAACAAATGACCTTGGTTATCTACCGTGCCTGTTTCAAAGCATCTGCCTGCCATTTGACAGAAACAAGTACAAATCGACTAATGAGGTGTGTAAGTTTGTGTTACGCTGGACGTGCTTTACCTGGCTTTGAGAATTATTCTTGGTTTAATACCACTTTAAAGTGAAAATTGCAAGGTAATGGACATGGGCTAAGGATACATCATAATAGCTGTATAACATCTTCAGTAAACCACCAGTCAGAATTATAATTTTTGTCAGACACCAGGAACCAAATACTGGACAGCCAGTTACAACAGAGCTGGGCAGTCAAGGTGATAAAAGGTATGAGATGAGCACAAGGCAAGATGATTTGTTTTAATTAAGTAAAGTATAATATCAGTTAAATTACAGTGATGTAGATTCTACATGAAATGATATCCTTTACGTCTTCAGTAGTGATAAGCGAACTATGCTGAATTCACTTTGCCTCCAGTTTGATGAAATCACACAAATGTTTGTAAACTTCGCCGAACTCTATGAAATGCATGGAAGTCAATAGGGAAGGAGGAACTGCAGTAGTTCTGAGTGGATTATAGCGGTGCAGTGGTGTTTAAAGTGTCCCAGAGGGCTAGTCTGTCAAGTATGCTGGACCGATTATTGTGGCCAAATATGTGATCTGAGCTGCGAGGCAGCAGTGCTAACCACTGTGCCACCGAACCTCAAACAACAAAAGAGAGAACGAATACCACATAAAAAATACAACAAACAGCCACAAACTAGCAATAAGTAAATAAAATATAGATCATTGCACTGAGTGAGTGCCAGTCTTGTGGCTCATTTCATTGTTTGAGGTCGCGGCTCTGTGCACAGCAGTAACGTCTTTTTCGCTTCCCATGTATTTGTGCAAATGCTTCAAACTTTCTACTTCCTTTAAAAGTAAAGAAATACCTTGTAAATAGTAATACATATAAATAAAAATAACAGTACCAACATTTCAAAAGCGTTACCAAACATTCCGAACATGAACTCATGACAGCCCTATTTTTCTTTATATTGCTTGTGTTTCCCTGCTCACCTACTGTTGTCTTGTTTACTGTTTTATTTTTTTGCTTGTTTCCCCTCATTCATCATATGTTTTATTGTGATTTGGCAGAGTCAGGACCACCATTACAATTTGTCTTCTCAGGTTTTTTTGTTGTATTTCTATTTTTCAGTTTTGTTATACTTTAATTCATTACTTCATTTCTTATTGTTTATTAGTTACTGTTTTGGGCTTTCCATTTCATTGTATTTACTTTTTGTTAAAAGAGTGTTTATTTCATTTAATTAAATAAAATAAAGGACACAAACACTGACTTCAATTAAACATTGACCAACAATGAATTGCTGGCTAATATTACAAAAATATAATCAGTGCTTGGCAGAAGGCCATTTTTAGATGCTATATTGCAAGCAACTGTAAAGTCTCTTTAGTAACCCAAGCCAATAACTCACATCTGCTTATATAAAGGATGATGCTATGAGCTGTGAAAATGAAGTGTGCCCTTGAACTGTAAATTATCATCTACTACACCACCACTTCATGCATTTTATTTCAAAAGCACCAAGTATGATTCTTTGGGCAAAATAAGTTGCTGAAATCAGAGTGAAAGATTCAATTGTCACGTGTGCTCCAGTCAGTTCTGTATGTTGGACCAACTGAAAATGGTGGTCATCACTTCAGAACACTCTGTCTGGTAAAAACACCACATATTTACCTAATCCAGTGAGCATTTATCTCATATATTTACACTACTTATTGCCATGCATGCATGCTTCAGAGACATCATCAAGGCTCCAGTACGGTGTGCAATACCACCCAGAGTGGAGAGGGGGCGCTGTCATTATCTTCATCTCCTTTTTCAGTCGCAGAAGCTCACCAGCCTGACAAAAAGTGACCTAGTTACCTGCAAAGTACCGTCCCCTCCAGTACATCAATATAAAATTCTCAAAGCCACCAGAAGTAAGCATCCACTTGGAGGAGGACATAGTGACTCTCCAGAACTGTTTTCTTTTGAATCAGCTGATGCCAACCTGTATTAAACATGGATTACCCTTATCTACCTAACTATTCCTCTTTCTATATACACAGTATATATAGTAGCAGACAGCTGGGGGCCTTACCCAGCCAGGATGCCCTGGCCATGGAAGAGTAGAGTATTTTCAAGTCCATTTCTCTCCTGGACTGACAGAGTGCAGCCCCCTTGGTTTCCAAAGGGGCCCATGAACCTTTGCAGGGCCCTATTTGGCAGCACTTCCACCACACCCAGAAGTGCTACAGGAAGAAGCTCGCTGGGCACCTGGAGCCCTTCCAGGCGCCCTAAAAAAGGGGCAAGTTGCCAGGAGTCAACAGCCTGAGTGGGAAGGAAGAGGATGAAGCTTTTGAGGAGGAGCGGAGGCAGAAGGACTGGCGGCAAAAGGACTGTGGCGTGGGCTTGTGCTGGACTGTGTTTAAATAAATAAACCATGTGCTGTGTGACAAATTCATGTCTTGCTTATCTGTGTCGAGGATAAGGCACCACAATATGTGTATATATAGATATATATACAGTAAAACACTGATTATCTGTCAGGGGTCGGGACCCAGGCCATCATGGATAAGAGAAAAGATGGATAACAGAACAGCTAAAAATTCAATTAGTTTAGCAAATAATCATATTTATTTACAAAACAAAACTATATGAACAATATATAATATAGTATTAATAAAATTAATTAATTTGTATAATATTAAAATGACCAGCGAAATAAGCAAATACAACTAAGAGGTACTGGAGTTTTTAACGTTTTACTTGGTCTTCATTCCATAACAAATGGTGCCCTGTCATCTACACTGTTATCTGGGTTACGGAGCACACCTCCAAAACAATAAAAGAAAGCTTTCCCTTCCAATCAGTTTGTCTCCTACCACTAATGTTCTTTTTTTTCAATCCCTACTCAAACCTTTCCTCCACACCTTCCTTCTTCTCCCATTTTCTCCTATCCCTCATCTCCTAATAGGATTGTCCGCCCCTTACGGAAAAGAAGCCCTTCACCCAGTCTCATCACTTACAGCATTCATTCACCTCTTTGTGCTTTCCCACAGCACATCACAAGCTGCCTGCATGTCACAATATATTAACAAAATGTAATATAACAGAATTTAAAAAGAAAAATAGAACATTAATACAGAATAACATTACTGTCAATGGTTTCCATTTTCGAAAAGTTTTCAGTTTTGTTGGCATTACGCTTTATATCATTCACTTTTGTTCTTCCTGCGCCATAAACTGAAGCAATACTTGAAGCACTTTCACTGTTTCATAAATGTTTAATAATTTAAATTTTTTGTGTTAATTCCATCACCACACACATACATTTATCTGCAAAACAATGCATAGTAAATTAATTATAACAAAATCTACGAAACGCTATTAAAACTGAAGGTACATGACTGACACTGTGATTTGAAAATGTGGCATGACATGTGGTGCTCAAGAAAAACACAAGAGAGAGTTGTTCTAATGTGCACAGCTTGTAGCGTATCGCACGGCAGTAGTAGTACAGTACTAGGCAGCTGCTGGCATTATGTAATTTTTTTTGCTTTGTTCTTTTTTTATTATTGACGGTTAATGGAGACAGACAGTTAATTGAGTGACGGATAATGGAGGTTTTACTGTATATACTGTGGGGAACAGCCCGGACGCAGACAGGTAGACATGTTGGTTTCACCACACACACGTTTATTTACAATATTTACACATTCCAAAAGTGCACAAACCCAATGTCGCAGCACCAATCACCCCTTAAGTCCTTGGCCACACAACACAATGCCTTCAGTCTCTGGTCCACCTCCACTCCTCTCCTCTGAGCTCCGTCCTACTTCCACCTGACTCTTGCCAATGAGGCGGCCCCTTTTATACACCCCGAATGGACTCCAGGTGTATCCTGAGGAGCTTCTGTAGCCACACCCCTGTGTGGCGGAAGCTCTGGCGGTGTATCCGGAAGTCCTCCAGGTGTCCCCAATCCTCTTCCCCCCAGCACTTCCGGGCGTGGCGGAAGTGCTGAGGTCCAGGGCTCCCAAGGCATCAGGATGCCCCCTGGTGGTGACCACGGGCCCCTACAGGGTTGAGCTTCCAAGCTCTGTACCCGTGGCCCTCAAAGCAACCAGGGCGGGCGCCCCCTCGTGTTCTGGAGGAGGCTCAAGCCCTCCTCCGGTCCTCCTGGGCATCCTGGCCGGGCATGAACCACAGCCGGGTACCACAATACATATAATAACAAGACAGAAAGCAAGACAAGATAAAGGTTTGGGGATCTACCCTGCATACTTGAAAAAATTGTGCTCAAAATTTAAAGAGTAGAACAGAACAAGTAGTCTCTTGCAACTGAGCCCCAAAACATGACTGAGACTGAAACAGAGGAGTGGTGTTTTTATAGAGGGCAAGAAGGAAGAGGTGGATCTTCAGTGGAGCCACCCAGAAATGAGGTCAGTGTTGGGTTTGGACGGGAGGTCGCCCACTCAGTTCTGCCAGGGAACAGCGTCTAGTGATGTCACCTCTGCGTGGTATCAAGTCTCAATACAGACACTTTTCCTGTTTAGTTCCTAGTTGGTGGAACAAGCTGCCCACCTCCATCAATACTGCTGACTCCCTCGATGTATTTAAGAAGCAGTTCTATTCTGTTAATATCTGTCAAACTGGAAAAAAAAATGTTTCTCTGTGATATTTTATATTGTTGGTGAATTTGTTTTTTCAACTTTAATTGCTGCATTGGTTGTAATATTTGTTTGTAAGTGATTAGTTATGACACCTTTTCACTTGTGGCAATCAACTTTTGTTACCTGTACTACTACACTTGCTGAACAAACTGACCCAAGCCTAATGTTACTCGATTATGTTTACCTTTTTTGTAAGTCATTTTGGATAAAAGTGTCTGCCAAAAAATAAATGTAAATGTAAATGTTGCATGATGTCGTGGTTCCAGCATCTCATAAACAGCATCCCCACTGAGTTTTTTGACACCACAATATGTAAAGCCTTCCGAAAAAGCTGTGACTAACATAAACCATCCAGTGAGCATCAGTTCTATGGGAAAAACACCATTGTAAATGAGCAAGATGGGGGGACACTTCACTAAGCTTCTTTGTGTTAAAAGACAGACAACAAACACTCTACTACCAACTGTTTGCAGCAATGGTGTGCAGAAGATAATCTGAGAATGCATCGTGCATCAGGCCTCAAAGCAAATGGGTGAAAGCAGCAAACCATTTCAAGTTCCATTCCTGTTGGCTAACAACAAGTGGATGAGACTGCATGATCGGCACATGATCACCGAAAGCAGATAGCAGAACATCTGAAAAATGTCACCTGGTTTGACTAATGTCATTGGCGCTGCGGAGAAGCAACATGTTGCATGTTGCTCTGCTGCAATGTGGAGATTGTACTATGAAAACTTGGCATAAACAGCATGAATCCATAACTTCTTACTGCCTTGTGTCAACAGTAGAGTGTAGTGGTGGTAGTTTAATGATGTGGGGAGTATTTTATTACCAAATGTTAAGCTTCTAAAGACCAAATGAGTGTCATTTGAAAGTCGCATTATGCCACAGCACACCTTTGAGAAGAAAACTGGATCACCTGGAGGCACATGGGGAGAACATGTAGACTCCATACAGACAGTGACCTGGTTAGAATTTCAACCCAATCGCCAAGAGATGTAAAGCCACAGCAGTTGTTAAGACAACACCCAAAGTTATAATTTTAAAAATACTACATAAAAGACAGAATGAGTGATTTGTGCCAGCAGGGAAGAGCTATGCCCAGTACTGATTCACTAATATAAAATAAGTCCTTCATTTGAAAGAAACTAAAAGCTCTATCATAGCTGTGGAGCTTTCATATTAGCCCAGGGCATGGCTGTCAAGCCACAGAATCGAAGCAGGCCTCCCTGTGAAATGAACAATCAAGCAAGAGTCTGCGGTCATGTTCTTGGATTGTTTCCAGATCACTCTCTCTCAAATGCAGCATAAGCAACAAGACGTGTAACCTTGTAATCTGCCATTTCCAACAGGTCTTGGCAGAACACTCGCCCAGATGACACGCTTTAGACACATTTGTCATAACAAATATCAGCACAAGCAGCACAATCTTGAAAAAAAAATCCTTCCAGCTGAAGAGCACTAGAAACAATGAAAAAAACATGACATATTGCCCGAAATGTACCTCTCAGTTTTACTCCACAGGCACTCTAACATGTCTGAGGCACGCACTTGAACTCACCTTAATGAAAATAAAAGCACAAGTGAATGTACTTTACACATTTCAGCAGTTGATGTTCAGAGGAGCTGAAACTCTTTAGCATTTACTTGTGTACAGTAAGGACAGTGAGAGTTCTGAGCAAATTGTTCCACAGGTGCTGATGTATTACTGGCTTGTAAGTCATGTGACTAAATGAATTCCTGGGGTGGCGCATCACACCCTAAGAAATGAGCAAAATAAGCCGTGTAGTAAAACTTGCTCTATTTGTGTCAAAAATCTTATCCCTCTATGTCTTAAGAAGTCATTATTCCTTTAAAGAATTATAATAAGGATTTGAAATGATTGTTACTGTAGACAGGCACTATATAAATTAAACGGGTTGATTTTCCCTCTGCTGCTTCTCTCGTCAAGAGTGAGTGTCTGTTTCTGGGTTGTCAAAGGATAATTCCTGAGGTGACAGAGATTTTCTCCACTTTGCTATTAGACAGCCATGCCATCAGAGACGGAGGACCCAGACACCATAAACTAAGTCTTTAATAATTACTGCTTAACTCCCCTAATTAAAGTAATAATTGGTTCAATTAGACCCTTTTAATTCCTTTCTAAATTGTCTTCATGTCTGAAACGGCCATTGCATCTAAAGTCTTCCTGAGTGGAGTAAAAGCAGGGGGGTGACATCGTTTTATGTCAAATCAATTTTTCCTTTCTCCTTGTCGCCCTTCTTGTTTTTAGTCCTTTTTAGCTGTAATTTTAAGCACAAGTGTTCCATTACCCTAACTGGATCATCCATCCATCCATTATCCAACCTGTTATATCCTAACTACAGGGTCTCGGGGGTCTGCTGGAGCCAATCCCAGCCAACATAGGGCACAAGGCAGGAAACAAACCCTGGGCAGGGCGCCAGCCAACCGCAGGGCGCACACACACACACACACACACACACACACACACACACACACACACACCAAGCACACACTAGGGACAATTTATGATTGCCAATGCACCTAACCTGCATGTCTTTGGACTGTGGGAGGAAACCAGAGCAACCCGAAGGAAGCCCACGCAGACACAGGGAGAACATGCAAACTCCACGCAGGGAGGAAGCGAACCTGGGTCTCCTAACTGCAAGGCAGCAGTGCTACCACTGCGCCACCATGCTGCCCTAACTGGATCAGCGTGTGTCAAATAATGGACAGGATACGGCCAAAAAAAAATGTAAACTTCAAAATCGTACGGCAAACAGGACCATAAGAAGCAGGGCATGTGCTGTTTAATGTCTGCACTTCTGTCCTACACAGCTAGAGGGCACTGCACCTAATAGTAGCCCTCAGTATCTTTGGGCCATGCTGTCAGTATTTGACCAGAAATGAGAAAGGAAAAGTAACAAAGCGAAAATCTCATTTTAATACATTAAACACACCATTTTTTTCATGGTTAAAAAGGATTGATTGTTTTATTCCATTTACAGTTTGCCCTCATCCGTCACATATTACAGACATTGCAAGCATCAGTTATGCAGTACTCGGTAACAAGACCTCTTTCAATATTTTACTTCATGTGTTAGCTGTCCCATTAGCTCCTGTTACTGAACATGTAGAAATATGCATGAATGCCAGACAGTTTAAAAAACTAGGTGCAAAGTGATAAACTTGTAATTATTTATGAATTTATGAAGAACTATGATATGCAAATTGGTTTGTGGAGAATAAATTCAATGGCTTTCAATTTGGCCATCTGTGGTGGTCACAAGTTGGCACTGCAGCTTACTGCATTCTAGCACTGTTGCCATTTTAAGGTGGCCTGCATCTTGTAATTGCAGTGTATAATCTGCAGTACTGGTCATTCGTAACATGATCTACAATCACTGAGTCTGGGTGTCCAATTAAAATTAACAACAGCCAGCAGCTTTTTCTGTGTTTCCTAATATTAGGCAAAGTTCATGCAGTCCTCCTTTAGCTGCTCTTCTAGATTGAAAATGGGACCAGGAGATGAATCAAAAGTCAAAAAATTTTGAATTAGCGTAAGCCGTCCTAATTTGCAGTGTTCAGAAGAAATGTACAAATGTACGACACAACGTAGAAGTACATAATAAACAAGAAAAGTTGCATCAAATATTTAAAATATTAAAATGCGTGCTTCATTTTAAACATTTCAAATCTAAATATTGTCAACTGTAATATGTTTGTCGTTAAGTCCAAGAAAAAACAATTGCCAAATCCAAAAATCTTAATTTAAAGAGCCAGACCAAATACATTAGTTTGAAAAAATAAAAAACAACTGTTATTTATAGATTTGCACTATCACATCTAGTTTAAAATTTAAAAAAAAACCCACTATTTTACAGAAAAACCATAAAATGTGTTTAAAATTAAGGAGCCCAAACTATATCCTGATTGCCAATACTGGAACTGAAATAAAGATGGTAAGCTTTCTTCATAAGGAGTGTAGTACTAGGGTGCTGTACCGTGTTAGCCATTATGAATGTAGAGAAAAGCCAAGCAAAATGACACCTTTTATTGGCTAACTAGAAAGATTACAATATGCAAGCTTTCGAGGCAACTCAGGCCCCTTCTTCAGGCAATCTTGCCTGAAGAAGGGGCCTGAGTTGCCTCGAAAGCTTGCATATTGTAATCTTTCATAAGGAGTGTAAGTTACTTCTGCTGTGCTAACATAGCGAACTCATAGTGTATCCTAAATTCAAGAGCATCATAAATTAGAAGGACTTTAGTATATACAGTATATGGGTAACTCAAAAAGTAAAGGCAATTTAAAAATTATGCGGTAACTGCAACAGATAGAAGCTGATGCAATAAAACTTTTGTTCTGGTATTCCAGTTTTACGCCAAGGAGCCAAAGGCGCTGCCTTTTAATGTGTGTGGTTGTGTGCGTTGGTGTGCCCTTTCCAGGGCTCGTTCGTGCCTTAGGTTCCAAGAGGGCAGAAAGAGCTGCAGTTTCTTATCACTCTGAACTATATTATCTGGTTCAGTACAACTTTAGATAGATAGTAATTTTAAATAAACATAAATGTAATCCCTCGTGACCCTGTGTTCGGATTCAGCGGGTTGGAGGATGGATGGATGGATAAATTTAATCCAATTTAATTAATGCTTACATTTATTATTTTGACAAATTGACACAGTGAAGTTATAGAAAATTAGATCTTTTAAATATAGTTACACAAAAACTGCATGCTAAAGGTGCACCACATGTGTGAAAGAAACATTTCAGAATGTGTGAACTAAATACAAATGTTAAAATATGCAAATTGTTAAAATATGCAATATTATGTTGCTCTGTTTTCTTTTTTTAATGTGTAACATTATGTGATATGTTTCAAAATATGCAGTTTTGCATTTGAAAAAATTGCTAAATATATTCAGCTTACTCCATTTTTGTAAAAAAATGTTTAACAAACATTTTATACAGTAGAGCAAAGCTAGATCTGCAATTAAAAATCATTATGTAAAAATGCTTAACAACATGAAATAAATTCCACAGTTAAGCATTTCAAGAGTAGTTTATTGTCACTTGGATAATTTTTCAAAATGAACCTATGAAGTTTGTGTATTGACGGAGGCACAAACATTTAGTGCCACTATGATAAATGAGGATCAAACATTTTAATAATGCAGACTGTAGAGTGTGATGCACAACAGTCACTGTTTCAGGATCAGGTTTAATCAGATGTGTTTTCGTTAAATTTTAACAAAAGCTTTATTTTAGTTCACTTAAGGCTCTAAGGATAGCAAGGTAGTGCAGAGTTGAGACATCTCCTGAGTTTAAATACCGCCTGATCACTGTCTATGTGTGGTCAAAGCAGGCATTATCCATATTTGGCCTTTAATTTCCTCCTCTCTAGGTTATGACAAATGTGTGGTGAGATTTTCAGGTAAGAAACACTGAACTTTTAAGATAATGTAACTATTTCTATCTAGGGTAGAAAGACAGAAAGCTCAATTAGTTATACCCACTAATAATGGCACCAAAGATGCTGAAATGGTGATTGTCACATGCATTTATACTTAATGGGCCATTGCAGAAATTCTGCAAAATGTATTAGGGATAGCAAGAGCACACACGCACACAAGCATTGTGGTTTTAAAACAAGATCTCCAAAGCCAAAAGCCCAGTGCTTTAGCATGCCACACCAGAAGCAGTAAGCAGCTTTATGTCTTATTTCCAGTAATTAGACCAACTTTTCAAGCTCTCATTTTAAATGCACCATACATTAACATGAGTAAATTCTCAATTTCTATCCTGCACACTATGGGTCTGCTTTGTGGTCTCTTCTCAGTGGGGTCTGTGCTCATTACATGTCGTGAAGAAAGCCCTCAGGAGAGTTTATCTCTTAAAGTTTAAAGTCAGACTTATTGCCTTGTGTGCACAATCCATTGAAATCATCACTGAAAGTCTCTAATAGCCTAGTAACCGTAGTTCAGTACCAACAAAAGACAATGAATAGAACTCTACACAGTACATTAAATGCAACATCAGACAACATACACAAAAAACAGTCATGCAGCTGTCAGTACGAGTAGCCTTATGATCTAGGAATGAAAACTGTCCATGAATTTGGTGATGTTCATGTTAATTCTCCTGCTATTTTGTCAGAACATAATAGGAATAAAAGTGGCTGAATGGCTGAGGTCTTTTATAATCTTCTTTGTCTTTCTAGGGCTGTGTTTATTATGCAGTGTACACTAATCAGCTACCCCTGCCTAATATGTGTAGGTCCACCTTGTGCCACCAAAACAGCTCTGATCCAGTGAGCCATGAAATCCACAAGACCTCTGAAGATGTCCTGTGGTATCTGGCACCAAGACATTAGCAGCAGATCCTTTATGTCCTGTAATATGTGAGGCGAGGCCTCCATGGATCAGACTTGTTTTTCCAGCACATCTCTTATTCTGGTGAAAGAAGCCACTACCATCAGGGAATACCATTGCCATGAATGGGTGTATGGAATCTGCAACAATTTTTAGGTAGGTACTACATGGCAAAATAACATCCAAGTGAAAACCAGCACCCAAGATTTCCCAGCAGAACATTGCCCAGAGTATCACTCTTCCTTCACTGCCTCCGCCGGATTGTCTTCTTTCCATAGAGCATTCATGATCTAAAAGAAAACATGGTTGATCATACCAGGTCATTGCTCTATGGTCCATTTCTGATTGTAGATGTCTTCAGTGGTGGACATGGGTCAGCATGGGCAATCTGACTGGTCTCTGGCTACAAAGCCCCATACACAGCAAGCTGTGATGCACTGTGTACTGGCACCTTTCTTTAATGGCCAGCTTTAAGTTTTTCAGAAAGTTGTGTTCCAGTAGCTCTTCTAACCCTAACCCTGACCCTAACCCTTCGCTCCCCACTCACATCAATGAGCCTTGGGTGCCCAAAAGGATGGACATGGCTGTGGTGAATACGTATTTTAAGAAGAGGGAGGAACATAGGGTTACGTACAAGAGTGGAGGAAGATGCACACAGGTAGATTACATCCTATGCAGAAGAGCTGATCTGAAGGAGATTGAAGACTGCAAAGTGGTGGCAGGGGAAAATGTAGTTAAGCAGCATAGGATGGTGGACTGTAGGATAATGTTGGAGATTAAGAAGAGGAAAAGCAGGGAGAGCAGAGCCAAGGATCAAATGGTGGAAGTTGAAAAAGGAAGACTGCAAGGTTGAGTTTAGGGAAGAGGTGAGACAGGCATTGGGTGGCAGTGAAGAGTTACCAGACAGCTGGGAAACTACAGCAGATGTAGTAAGGGTGACAGCAAGAAGGGTGCTTGGTGTGACATCTGGAAAGAGGAATGAGGAAAAGGAAACCTGGTGGTGGAATGAGGAAATACAGGAGAGTATACAGAGGAAGAGAATGGCAAAGAAGAAGTGAGATAGTCAGAGAGATGCAGAAAGTAGACAAGAGTACAAGGAGTTAACCTTAAGGTGAAGAGAGAGGTGGCGAAGCCTAAAGAAAAGGCGTATGATGAGTTGTATGAGAGGTTGGACACTAAGGAGGGAGAAAAGGACCTGTACCGATTGGCTAGACAGAGGGACCGAGCTGGGAAAGATGTGCAGCAGGTTAGGGTGATAACGGATGAAGATGGAAACTGTCACACATGTGTGAATAGGAGGCAGCTGAAGGGCTTGGAGAATAATGGTAACACATCTGCCCGGTCCCAGCCCGGAGGACGACATCACTTCCCCCAGACTTCCTATAAAGCCTCACTCCCTTCCTTCACAACACCCTTGCTACACAACATTCCGCTGCAACACCAGTTTTGAAAATCTATATTATCACTATATAAAACAATATTTAGATAAAAGCCTTCTAAAAACTGCTCCTTATCTTGACCTTCATAAGGTCAATATTGTCACATGTGTGGTCACATACCAGTCATGAATTGTTAATACCTTGTAATAGATAGCCTGGCCACAGACAGACACGACACCAATGTCCAAAACACACAGTTTATTAATACAACTACAGTATTTACAGGTTCCCGTGACTCACACACGACTTCTCCAGTCCTTTGTCTCTCTTCAGCCGCCTCCACTCCTCTCTTGCAAGCTCTGTCTTCCTCCTCCCGACTCCGGCTCCCTGATTGGAGTGAGGCGGCCCCTTTTATCTTGTCCCGGATGTGCTCCAGGTGCCTGATGATGTACTTCCGGCAGCACTCCCCAGTGTGGTGGAAGTGCTGCCTTGCACCCAGAAGCACTCCGGACATAAGCCATCCCTGGTCTGTAAGCACTTCCTGGTGTCCCGGAAGTGCTGTCCCCCAGGGAGCAAGGACCGGCCGAGTGCCCAGGTAAAAGATGTGCCGCTCTCCCGGTTCCTCCTTCATCCAGGCATCCCGGTGGGCAGGGTTCCTGGCCATCTATCACAACCTGTTATCTTTGATGTTTGCTACTGCCTCAGTACCTTATTGCTATTTGATTTTATCATCCTCTTCGTTTTTATATCTTATTCCTGTTGTTTAATTTTATTGTAAGGTGACCTTGAGTGTTAAGAAAAGTGCCTATTAAATAAAATGAATTATTATTATCATTATTGCATGTTCTTACTTGCATATGCTAATCAACATGCAGCATGTCACCATAGGAAATATAAATATATTTGCAAAACCCTCACTTTTCATAATGACAAATGATGAATAAATGATGACAGCTTGAATACATTTAATCAGAGAATATTCAAGGTGTCCCAACAGAAAAATGATACATTTGACCTCGTCCGTTTTTTTTGTGAGACATTTAGCTAGCCCTAGCAGCAATGCAATCTTTTTTATGAAATTGAGCATCCTCATAAAAAAAATCCCTGTAAGCATCTTCTTTTGGTCTCTGTGGTCTCTCACAGACAGAATGCTTAAGAAGGTTCACCTTGCTTAGCTTGTCTCCATGTGTAAACTGATGAGCCTGTCTTTTCTGGGGCAATCAACCAATTGAAAGTTACCCTTTTTTATAGGGCTGCAGCACTGGTTGCTGCTCTTTTTCCTGTCAGCCCAGTCTCAATCCCTCCAAATCCCTTTCCTCAAATCTGTGCTCATTTGTAAAAGGAAATACACTGTATGGTAGTCACAAACCTTTAAAAAGTACATAAACAAAGTAAACTAAAACAACAACATAATAAATTATGTCAAGTGAACAAGCTAAAGATAAAAGTCCTTACGTGACACTGTTATACAGTAGGTGAACCTCACAATTCATTAACAGACAGTAATGGGTAATAATGGGTGAACAGAATCTCCTCCTCAATCACAGGGCATCACAATCTAGCATAAGCTTTTCCAGACAGAATGAGAATTCTAGATCCTCAGAAAATGGAGACTACCCTACTGCCAGCTTTTTAGAAAATTTCAAATGTCTATTAATTATTAAAAAAAAGTTTCCTTTGTTATTAATATAGGCTAACAGGTAGGCACCTTTCTGTGTTGTTCAACAGAATTTTCAGGAATCAGCCAACATATCTAAAACCTAACAGTTGTCCCACACATAATTCTAGGGAGCTTCTCACTACCTCTCATAAGGCAAAAATGATTAGAAATGATAACATAGTGAAACAGTCCGGACGTGCCCTTTTTTGTTTCCCTTTATAATGAAAGAGGAAAAATCTGCTGGACAATGGCCTCACTTCTACCACTATGCTGGAATTCCTGTCACTTCATGTCCCTGCTACATATAAGGATCAATGCGACAGAAGCCAGTGTTCATTACATGACCAGCCCTCGCACAGGGTGGTTCCTCATGAGAACATTCTTCATCTTGAAGACCTTCTCTTTGCCTACTAGGACTAATTCTCCTAACCTATTCTAGCTTTCCTTTGTGAATTTTTTTGGAAAACCACTTTTCATTAAACGGACTATCCAACTGACACCCCAACTATTTAACATCTTTTCTTCTCTTTTACTGCTCAGTCAAAGCTTATACAGTATTTTTCATTCAAATACAACTTAGGTGACCATTTACAGAGTTAGATGTAAAGAACACAAATCACACTAAATAATAAGAACGTGAACATCATTGCCCAACATTTAAAACACAGAGTGCTATTCATGAGAAAATGATCCATCCATCAATTATCAAACCCACTTAATCTATTTTATGATAGCAGCCACAAGAGCATCAAGTATGAGGCAGACGCCAACACAGTACCCATTAAAAGTTACGCTCACACGCCGGCCAATCATCCTGACATACAAGTATGTGGAATGTGGGAGGAAAACATGTAGACTCTTCAAGCATAGTGACCAGGCCACAGTTCAAACCCAGGACTCTGGAGCTATGAGGCACCAGAGTGAACCCAAATGCCACAACACTGCAGAAAATAAAAATTTAAAGGAAATATAATTTCCATACCTGCGTGACAAAAAGAAATCAAAACATATTGCTATACATTAAAATATTACTTACATTTTCTATTCTACATCTTTTAATCTTGCCAGGTGAAATGTGACAATAAATTATTCATATCTTTATAAGCCGCATTGTTCCAGATCAAAGCTTCTTGCAAATTTGAAGATATTCAGTTTCTTTTATTTTTTATTTCTTTTTAATCTTTTGCCAATTTGCTTTTTATATTCAATTGAATTATTTTATTCTCTTGTACTTATATATTGACATTTTTTCACTTCAGCATTTTCTATTAAATTATGCACTTTGGAACTATTTATCTCCCATACAGTATCCGAATGTCTTCTTCTCTCAAATGAATCTGATATACAGAAAAAGCACATTGCTCATTTCTGCAGCTGCTAATAAGCTGTTAATACTTAAAAAGGCAGAAAACCCAGGGTTTTTTACCATTGCTCCTCCACATGAGATGCAGTGTAAAGGCTTTTAGGTAGGATAAAGATGAAAAGAGCTGCTGCAGCCCTCAAGCACTTGGTCTGTGCTTTCTTAGAGCCATCAGCCATCACCTGATGACTGACGCTTGGAATTGCAACACATCCTCTCGCTAGCAGGACACACACACACAAACATGAAACCCTGACTTATTTACAACATAATAAAAGCAGAGAGGCATTTCCATTCAGCTAAAGCCACAGTATATAACAACCACTAAATAAACCCAACATGTAAAGAGCATTCAATGACTTGAGCTGAGACCAACTCCTTCAAAAGGCACATGATGCATACTGTCAAATATGCAAAGGGAAAAAGTAAAGAGTCAATCTGGTGAAAAACACATCATATGGACATACTGGGATTTGAACCATCTTGTGTTGGATAAAATAATTGTGCTGAGAGACCCCAGGTATATTCTGTGCCCAACTGACTTCTGATCTACTGAACTCCATTGGCCATTGCTCTAAAGTGGCTTAGGCTTTGAAGACAACTAAACTGTATTGAAGAAAGACTTGGGATGAGAAACACAACAAAAGATTCAGGTTACTGCATCTAGTAAAGGAGCACTAGCCCCACAAATGGTTCAGACGCAATGTTCAATATTGCCTGAAAACAGCAACAGTAACAAAGTCGCTACAACAACAGCAAAAAACAATCATGACACAAAGAATACATTTATAATTATCTTGTATTAAAGAATTATTCAGCATGAAATCCACATCAGGCATTGCTGGGAGACCCCCACTAGATACCCATAGGGTGAAGGTTGCAGTTTCTTCCCTTTGTCTGTTAGATGAGGCGCTCTCGGTGCTCCAGATGCTATTTTCTGCAGGTGCTGTTGGAGTGTGAGGTGTAAATTGTTATTGAGAGCTACAATTCAGTTAAGTCTACTCTGTGTTGAACAAACTGATGACAAATAGCATTTTTGTGTAGTGGCACAATCCCACCTAACAACAAGGAAACCTAGGTTTAAATCCAGTTGTGCACAACTTGTGGAGCACCAGCACATCCGTGTCCGGAAGACCTCCTTGCAGCGATACCAGCCAGGTCCAATCTTGATCTGACCTACATGGTGTGACCAAATTCTTAAGGCACCAAGGAGTATGCCCAGTGATGGACTAATAAGTGGTTCCCACAAGGATTAGGACCAGCAAACTCAAACAGAGAACAGATGAACATGTTCTCTGGTGCTCTCTGTTAAGTTCTTTCCTTTTTGGATGAGGCTTTTTTTGTCTGTCACTGCCTTCAGTGTGTGATGTGCCATGAAATTGCAGTTACAAAAGAAAGGCATTGCCCTGCACACAACATTAGACTCAAGCCACATTCTGGGAGATAAATAAATAGCATCTACATTTACATTTTTCTTCATCAAATAATAGTGTACTCCATTTACAATAAAATGAAGATGCAAATAAAGAAGTTAATCACCCAAAATGTAAAGAATGGATTTTAAAACCATTACAATAATAATAGCAGTTAGTTTGTTGCTGTGAAAAGAACTTGAGCTAGTATTTGCTACACATAAAATGGCAGAGTACTCTTGTGTGCATTTTTATTACTCTGTTCTCACAAACACCAAAACCTTCACTGTGATGTCCTGTGATATACTGTAGCAGGCATGTGCCTCAGGAAAAGTCGTAATTCAGTGCAGTGTGTTCATTCATGATATCCTACAATCCAGGGTAAGAAATGGGGTTGGGCTATCCACTGAACACAGTCTTATTACTTGTTTAGCATCAGCAAAAGTACATTTTAATGAACTAATTCAGGCATTGGGCATCATTAATGCAATGTAATTGTGGTGGTGCAAGTCGCTTTTAGCCTATTTCTTGACATCAGGCGGCCCCCTACATCTGACTGAAGTATAATAAGAGTTTGAAATAAAAAACAGGTAGTGTAATGGAACTAGCAAATGCATGGAAAGCATCCATTTTACCAGTGTAGCAGAAAGGATTATTGCATTTCATCTGGGTGATGAGGGTTCAGCTTCAAGTTGTAGAAAAGTCTGCATTTCCCTAAAGTTCTCATACACCTAATAAATGTATTTCTGCCATTCATTCTGAGTTGATGAACTCAATGTCAGCTTTTTGTGATAGTTTTTTGTGGGCATCATAGTCTTACCCCCAGAAGATGTATTGCTCAAATGCCAATCCCAAACTATTCATGTGGAGTGCCAACTCACCTGAATTGGTATTAACAAAGTTTCTTACAAAACACGCTAGCTGGGCCATTAGGTAACCTCAAATGGACCCACATGATCCAACACTGGGGAGCTGTTGAGTATTACGAATGGGCAGAATGAAGCTTTGTGAAGTGCTGAAACAGACAAATCTCTTCTGCCGTTGTTCTTTCACATTTCCATACCCATCATAATTCCATCCATCCATCCATTTTCCAACCCGCTGAATCCGAACACAGGGTCACGGGGGTCTGCTGGAGCCAATCCCAGTCAACACAGGGCACAAGGAAGGAACCAATCCCGGGCAGGGTGCCAACCCACCGCAGCCATCATAATTCTGTATTTTTTTTTTTTTTTTCATTTTCCACATACAGTTTGTACTTATCACTTTTGTGTTAAAATTTATTGTACCTTTGCTAATATTGAAAGCTGTTATTTTGTATATCGTATCTGCAGTGTGTGAAGGATTGCCGGTTTTTTACTCCGGCCCTCACCCCCAGGCCACCAGGAGGAGCTCTCCCAGCAGCGTGGACATGCCCTGAATTCCAGCAGGGCATCATGGACTCTGTAGTTTATATGCACAGCCCTGCTGGATACCATGGCGGCCACCAGGAGTCGCTGTAGGGAGGCTGTTGGACTCTTTCGTGCCCTATAACCCGGAGGTGCGTCATGATCACATGACAGGAAACGACGTGCCTCCGGGGTGAAGAAGAGTTTTTATATGACCCGGAAGTGTTCCTAGTCACGTGGACAGAGAGTTCGAAACACTTCCGGATCAAGGACTATAAAAGGACTATGGGAAATCCCAGACGTCAAGCTGAGCTGGGTGGAAGGAGGGCAACGTGTCTGGGAGTGGAGGATTGTGTATTGTTATTTGATTATTGATTTATTACTGAGTATTGTGGAGAGGAGGGTGCTTTGTGCACTATTATTATTATTATTAATAAACCATTATTTGGACTTTTACCTGGTGTCTGACGTCTAGTCTGAGGGTTCAAGGGGTCAAGGAGACCTCAATGTATCACAAGTGTTTCCAAATAATTTCAATTCTGGTTACAACATTGTTTATTGTCCTTTCCTTCATTTCAGCTTTTTCATTTCAACTTTACAGAATTTTTTATTTTGTAATTGATTTTTTGTTTGTTATTACAAAATAACTCCTGATTTTGTGATGTGTTCATGTCCTGTGTTGATTTACTACTTTTCGCCATATCTGGTACTTTCATTTCTTGCAGTTCCTAAATATTCATTGTATTTACAACATTTTGATATATTTTGCTATTGGTTGATGCCTTTTCCTTATATTTTTATGTTTTTTCAATTACTGAAATTACTGGGATAACACATCTTCTGGTAGAAAAATGTGATAAGCCAAAAGTGTCATCAAATTATTCTATGAGATTTGTAATTGTAATTTAGTTATTTATTTTCTTCCCTACACTGGGAAGTTAAGAGACTATTTATTGAACTGCAAGCCGGTGACAGTCTGAGCAGAAAACTATAAGGGGGTCAATTTGAGAGATTTCAAAAACTACCACAATATCTTACTGCACTCTGAATTTCACTGGGTTGTATACAATGGTCAATAACAAAACTGAAACCCTGGGTAGAAAAATGCAACAAGCAAATCTGACATACATCCAAACTGACACTGTAGGCATACTTCAGATGAAGATAAATGATAGCTCTCAAATATCAATTTATAATGATCTATTACCAGTATTAACTTTAGACATACAGTAACCTTCAAATAGGCCCTACACTATCTTTTTTTCTCTCTCTGTGAAGGCAACAGAACCTGATAGGAAGGACGATCTGTTGACTATATCTGCCACATTTTGCCGGTCTCGTTTTTAACACATATGGCAGCAAAATGTGGTAAGGCAGCAAAAAATGGCAGATACTCAAAATTGTTTTGATGGCAAAGTTCTTTTCAATAATGGCCTGGACAAGTAAAACACAAGCAAAAAGTATAAATGTAATAAATGAAGATGACATAAACAAAACATGAAAATGAAAAAACAAACATGTTTTCTGTTACTATTGCCATATAACTTTATCTTTACTTCATCTATTCAGACACATTTTTCTATAAATCCTAGTCTTTGTCTAGTTGTTCATGGACAAACTGTACTCTTGTCCTGATGTTCTTTCTGGACAGCAGAGGTTTTCTCCCGGCACAACACAATGGTAGACTCATGCACTTTGACCTCAGTAGTGGCAAGAGCTATACCTGTAGGTCCTGTAATGAAGTTCTGGGGTTCTCTGAGTCTTCTTGTGTTCTGCTGTTTGTGGAGCAACCAGGCCTGGATAAGTTGGCAGCTGTTTGAAATCTTCTCCACTTGCAGATGATGTTCCAGATAGCAAAATGGTTGACTGTTGTATTGTTTGAAGAACATTTTAAATCTCTTCTAAGACTCATAGACATCTACAACCTTTCTGAAAGCCTCAGAGAGCTCTTTTGATCTACATGGTGATAGCACACACTTCAGCAACCAAGAGCAAACCAAACTGTAATGTCCGAGGTTTCAATAAGGCCAGTTCAGACAAGATCTTCTCTAATGACGTTCTACTCATTGGCACCTGATCTGGTGCACCTGATTCTACGTTTAGGTATTTGAGGCAATGATAAAGGTAGTGGTGGACTTACTTATTCCACATGTAAAACTTTATACAATCAATCACAAAATTACAAAACAAAATGTTCCATGATGTTTGTTATATTATGTCACCTTTATCTACAGATGCTGTTTCAATGAAGATCAGATCTAAATATGTCCTCATATGGTAAAAAAAGAAAAAAACATTTCATTGGATGTACTTACTTTTTCACATGACTGTATTTGGTCCCCAATTGTCATTATTTTCACTTTTTCTGTTTTTTGTGAATTTTACAAATTAGATGCTCCTGAACTGCAAAAATAACTTTAGTCTATCTAATAATAATACAAGTTTTGCTTAAGCATTAACATTTCTTTGTTTTTCCAGAGATCTCTAACTATTAGGAAAAATGAGTGAGGTCATTTTAGATTAAATACATTTCTAATTGTTAAAACATCTGAACTATAAAGAAGCTGGAATTGCATTTGATCGACTGACTAATTGAGTGCTAATCCTTATGGCCTGAGTGAGATGAGGCACAAGCTGCTTTGTGTAAGAACTCCCCAGAGGTTTGATGAGCACAAGCCTACAGGGTTTGTGCTCCACATGTTAATTACAAAGGTATTCATAGCAATACGAACAACACGCACAATGGCATGTGATACACACCACTCCTGATGGCTCATCTCTTTCTACAGGAATGCCTTCAAAGCCACCCACCCATTTACTGAAGCTTTAGTCCATCAGAGCAGTGTTTCTTAAGCTTCTTTTTTCTTGCGACTCAATCCTTCCTTTCTCAGTGTCTTCGAGACCCAGTCCATGACAACAGTCATAGTGGAGCAGTGTCAATTGCTTAATCTGCATACGGCGACCAATCAAGAGACACTTCACAAATCATCACAACCCTGTGTGACCCAAAAGACAGCAACCCACAACTCAAAATGAACCTAGGAAACTGTGCAATAGAGGGTTGTAGGGAGCAGTTGCCTACCTAGTAATGTAATACAGAGCAAAAGATAACACTTAACAGGATCGCAGAGCCTCAAAGGGTACACTCATGCACACACTTATGATAGGACATTTCAGAGTTAACAAGAGTTAAAATACACATCTTGGTAAGGGCAGGAAAATGAGGACCACATGCAAAGACAATGCATGTGAGTTTTGCTAACACATATAAACTCCAGACAGATGTGACTGGAATCTGCTTCCTGGAAGCTGTGAGACATTTTACTAAGCACTGTACCAATTTTACCTTAAGCTGTTTATACCAATAAAGGTTTAGAAGGAGTCTGAGCACATGTCAATGGTATCGGGTCCAAAATAGGATCCAAAATCAGATGATGCACCAGTCTTTTACAGGACATTCTCCTGCACACCAAAAAAAAAACCAAAAACAGTAAAAAGTGAACACTGATAGCTAATAAGTAAGGTTCAAGGTTCTTTTATTTGCCATTTGTGCATAAAACCAACAGTTAAAGCACATTGGAATTCTTGTGCAGAGCTCTGTCCGAGTCGTAGTAAAACATTTACAAAAGATTTAAAAACAGTAAAACAAAATAATAAATAATGTAGATTATACCAGCACTATACAGAAAGGTGGTAATATCTACTCACAAAAAAAAAAATACAATATATTGTAGGTATTGCCCAGTTAAAAAATTGCACATTTTTCACACGTCATTTACATGATAAGTGAAGTGAGGTAGCGTGAAGTTCATATCAGTGTCCTCAAGCTCTGCAGCAGTCATGCTAAATACTGTGCCACCAAGACTCCCAATTTGGAATCCAGGAGTTTCAAATTTTGAGTGGCCGACATTGCTACCAAATTAGAGTTGCAGCAAATCAAATGAACCTGTAGCTGAGAGCTGCTATTTATTATCATTCCACCCCTTTAATAGGATTACTAAGTGAACCTCTCAATGCTCAATGTTTTTGCTTAAACCCCTAAAGACATAAGAAATCAAACATAAAGAGTGTCAGAGGCTGTGTAACAGAGGTATGCAGTCTTTGGGAAGTTTCTTCTAAAATCTTTCCTCCGGAAGCAAATCTCCATTAAGCAGGCAGCTAACATCAGCTGGTGAACAAGTAGACAAACCCAGGAACTGTGGCTACACTGCTGTCTGTTGAGTATTGATTGTCGGGTTGCGGAAAGGAAAGCAGCCAAGTTGTTTATTGACAGAGAGAGAATAAGAGCTGAGCTCAGCAGCTTTCTGCTCTCCAGTCTGGTTTTGATAGCCTTTTCTGTATTCTTGCACCCCACAGCAGTCAGCCACATTTAAAAAGACAGCAAGGGTTAGGAGGGGCAAGGACCGGATAGATTTACTACCTGAGGATTTATCAATGCCCCGAAGGAGATGATAGTATCCTTTGTGTATGCTAAACTGCAGCATAAAGACTTTCTTTCAGCCTAAACAATATTAGGCCACTAAGCAATGTTTTATAGAGGCAAAAAAACAGTGGAAACCAAAATGAATTTCAATGCATGATTTACTATGGATTAAAGATAACCTAACATAAGATTACATAACAAAATATTACATTACATTCTCAAATCAGGGGTATGACTTAAAATGCATCACACATGGCTATACTATACATATATATATATATATATTTATATATATAGTGCATCCGGAAAGTATTCACAGCGCATCACTTTTTCCACATTTTGTTATGTTACAGCCTTATTCCAAAATGGATTAAATTCATTTTTTTTCCTCAGAATTTCTACACACAACACCCCATAATGACAACGTGAAAAAAAGTTTACTTGAGGTTTTGCAAATTTATTAAAAATAAAAAAATTGAGAAATAGATAGATAGATAGATAGATAGATAGATTAGATAGATAGATAGATAGATAGATAGATAGATAGATAGATAGATAGATAGATAGATAGATAGATAGATAGATAGATAGATAGATAGATAGATAGATAGATAGATAGATAGATAGATAGATACTTTATTAATCCCAATGGGAAATTCACATTCTTCAGCAGCAGCATACTGATACAATAAACAATATTAAATTAAAGAATGATAATAATGCAGGTGAAAAACAGACAATAACTATGTATAATGTTGAATGTTAACGTTTCCCCCCCCGGGTGGAATTAAAGAGTCGCATAGTTTGGGGGAGAAACAATCTCCTCAATCTGTCAGTGGAGCAGGACAGTGACAGCAGTCTGTCGCTGAAGCTGCTCTTCTGTCTGGAGATGACACTGTTTAGTGGATGCAGTGGATTCTCCATAATTGATAGGAGCCTGCTGAGCGCCCTTCGCTCTGCCACAGATGTTAAACTGTCCAGCTCCATGCCAACAATAGAGCTTGCCTTCCTCACCAGTTTGTCCAGACGTGAGGCGTCTTTCCTCTTAATGCTGCCTCCCCAGCACACCACTGCGTAGAAGAGGGCGCTCGCCACAACTGTCTGATAGAACATCTGCAGCATCTTATTGCAGATGTTGAAGGACGCCAGCCTTCTAAGGTAGTATAACCGGCTCTGTCCTTTCTTGCACAGCGCATCAGTATTGGCAGTCCAGTCTAATTTATCATCCAGCTGGACTCCCAGATATTTATAGGTGTGCACCATCTGCACACAGTCACCTTTGATGATCACTGGGTCTATGAGGGGTCTGGGCCTCCTAAAATCCACCACCAGCTCTTTGGTTTTGCTGGTGTTCAGGTGTAGGTGGTTTGAGTCGCACCATTTAACAAAGTCATTGATTAGGTCCCTATACTCCTCCTCCAGCCCATTCCTGATGCAGCCCACGATAGCAGTGTCATCAGCGAACTTTTGCACATGGCAGGACTCCGAGTTGTATTGGAAGTCCGATGTATATAGGCTGAACAGGACCGGAGAAAGTACAGTCCCCTGTGGCACTCCTGTGTTGCTGACCACAATGTCAGACGTGCAGTTCCCAAGACGCACATACTGAGGTCTGTCTTTAAGATAGTCCACGATCCATGCCACTAGGTATGAATCTAATCCCATCTCTGTCAGCTTGTCCCTAAGGAGCAGAGGTTGGATTGTGTTGAAGGTGCTAGAGAAGTCTAGAAACATAATTCTTACAGCACCACTACCTCTGTCCAAGTGAGAGAGGGATCGGTGTAGCATATAGATGATGGCATCCTCCGCTCCCACCTTCTCCTGATATGCAAACTGCAGAGGGTCAAGGGCGTGTTGAACCTGTGGCCTAAGGTGGTGAAGCAGCAGCCTCTCCATGGTCTTCATCACATGTGATGTCAGAGCAACAGGCCTCGGGACTCTCCCCTGTTCCAGGCTCAGGTTGAAGATGCGCTGTAGAGGGCCCCCCAGCTCCGATGCACAGACCTTCAGCAGTCGTGGCGATACTCCATCTGGACCCGCTGCTTTGCTGGCACGAAGTCTCCTCAGCTCTCTGCTCACTTGCGCTGTTGTAATTATGGGTGGGGGATGTCTTTCCTATGCTGGTATCAGCAGAAGGATGTGTGGAGGGTGCAATACTCCGAGGTGAGAGTGAGAGTGGGTTAGGGTGGTCAAACCTGTTAAAGAAGTTGTTCATTTGGTTTGCTCTCTTCACGTCTCTCTCGATGGTGGTACCCCGCTTCGAGCTGCAGCCAGTGATGATCTTCATCCCATCCCACACTTCCTTCATGCTGTTATTCTGCAACTTCTGCTCCAGCTTCCTCCTGTACTGCTCATGTACATAAGTATTCACAATGTTTGCCATGAAGCTCAAAATTGAGCTCAGGTGTATCCTGTTTCCCCTGATCATCCTTGAGATGTTTCTGCAGCTTAATTGGAGTCCATCTGTGGCAAATTCAGTTGATTTGGAAAGGCACACACCTGTCTATATAAGGTCCCACAGTTGACAGTTCATGTCAGAGCACAAACCAAGCATGAAGTCAAAGGAATTGTCTGTAGACCTCCGAGACAGGATTGTCTTGAGGCACATATCTGGGGAAAGTTACAGAAAAATTTCTGCTGCTTTGAAGGTCCCAATGAGCACAGTGGCCTCCATCATCTGTAAGTGGAAGAAGTTTGAAACCACCAGGATTCTTCCTAGAGCTGGCTGGCCATCTAAACTGAGCGATCGGGGGAGAAGGGCCTTAGTCGGGAAGGTGACCAAGAACCCGATGGTCACTCTGTCAGAGCTCCAGAGGTCCTCTGTGGAGAGAGGAGAACCTTCCAGAAGGACAACCATCTCTGCAGCAATCCACCAATCAGGCGTGTATGGTAGAGTGGCCAGACGGAAGCCACTCCTTAGTAAAAGGCACATGGCAGCCCACCTGGAGTTTGCCAAAAGGCACCTGAAGGACTCTCAAACCATGAGAAAGAAAATTCTCTGGTCTGATGAGACAAAGATTGAACTCTTTGGTGTGAATGCCAGGCGTCACGTTTGGAGGAAACCTGGCACCATCTCTACAGTGAAGCATGGTGGTGGCAGCATCATGCTGTGGGGATGTTTTTCAGCGGTAGGAACTGGGAGACAAGTCAGGATAAAGGGTAAGATGACTGCAGCAATGTACACAGACATCCTGGATGAAAACCTGCTCCAGAGCGCTCTTGACCTCAGACTGGGGCGACGGTTCATCTTTCAGCAGGACAACGACCCTAAGCACACAGCCAAGATATCAAAGAGTGACTTCAGGACAACTCTGTGAATGTCCTTGAGTGGCCCAGCCAGAGCCCAGACTTGAATCCGATTGAACATCTCTGGAAAAATTTTAAAATGGCTGTGCACCGACGCTTCCCATCCAACCTGATGGAGCTTGAGAGGTGCTACAAAGAGGAATGGGCGAAACTGACCAAGGATAGGTGTGCCACACTTGTGGCATCATATTCAACAAGACTTGAGGCTGTAATTGCTGCCAAAGGTGCATCAAGTATTGAGCAAAGGCTGTGAATACTTATGTACATGTGATTTCTCAGTTTTTTTATTTTTAATAAATTTGCAAAAACCTCAAGTAAACTTTTTTCACGTTGTCATTATGGGGTGTTGTATGCAGAATTCTGAGGAAAAAAATGAATTTAATCCATTTTGGAATAAGGCTGCAACATAACAAAAGATGGAAAAAGTGATGTGCTGTGAATACTTTCTGGATGCACTGTATATATATACAGTATATATATATATATATATATATATATATATATATATATATATATATATAGATTACCACTACATATCAAGAATGTCGACAGGAAACACTGTGAGGCACTGGGTAGCAAAGCCATTGAGTCAAACATCAATAATTGCAGTGAGAAAATGTTGACAAAGGGCATAGTAACTGACTCTCAGTCTGAAATCAAATGAAACTGAGGGTCAGTAAGAGCCTTTCTTCTTCAAAGCAGTAATTAAAACTGAAGAAACAGAAAGCTGAGAGCAGACTATGAGTCCCAATTCAGTTTACTAACAGGAGCATTGTGTAATTTTGTTTAGGCTGTCTACTTACCTGAATATGTCTATAAAGTCAACTTTTCACTGACGTGGAATAAACCTCTGATACCACTCAATGAAATAAGCCCACTGTAACCCTGACTGGAAAAAAAAACAGATATACTCCAAATGTATTAGAAGATAAGTAAACGTGGAACAAATTTAAAGAACAGTTAAGAAACAGCCTGAGGTCATAAGTGGATAATCAATCAGGCTGGTACTCAAAATTCAAAATCACAAAGTATAATTCAAAGTCATGAGAGCAGAGTAGAAAAGTCCTAACATTAAATTCTTACTGGAAACACCTTTTAGTTTTCTCTACTGCTAAAGAAAACTGAAAGATTTTACATTAGAGTTAACCCAAAATTCAGACATGAAGCTGTGCACACCACCATGGTTTATACCAACAGAACAATTTTGAAAAATGTCACATCTCATGACTGGTAAAAGGGCCTGGCAATAGTAAACGATATGCTAATGCTTATTCACAAAACAATACAAAATAACAGCACCCCATAGTCATACCAAAAGAAGTAAATGAATAACAAAAAATTGACATATGGGAAATTATGACCCCCATCCCTTCAAGCCTGGTCATACACCACAAGACCAGCTTCTTATACTCGTCCAATATGAACGATTCTAATCCAAGTCATACAAGGTCACTAGAGCTCCAAGTGAAGTCTCACCAGTGCATCTGCCATCATCCTGCCAGCCAGCTAAATACAGGAGGGCATAGAGTTGTACTCCAAGCTCTCACTTTCCCTCCTTACAAACTCCTCATCTCCTTTCAGTGTGACACAACTACACATAACCTTACCCTGACCAAAAGAAAAGTTTAATATCCTAAAACAGGTTTGGAGTCACAATAGGGCACTGTAATACATTCAACCGGCACAGTTTCTTCACTTCTGAAATAGAAATCATTCCGACAAATTGAGCCCTTGGAGTAAATAGAGACAAAGGACATCATCCAGCATGCTTTAAAAATGAACATGCGGCATGACAGGGTGCCAATATAGCAAACCAAACTGCAGATTACCGACAACAGAAGACAGAATACTATTACTCACTTAGTCAGAGATAGAATATGATGGCTTTGTGGTGCTATCCACTATCAATTATTGTATATACTCATGTATAAGTTGGGTCTTGAAACCTGAAAAATCGATCATAAAAACAGACCCCAACTTATACGCCCGTTCAAAAATGCGACACTTAATTTTTTTTTTTTTTTTTTACATCTTTTGCCTTCTCCAATCTCGCATCAGTTTCTCAGACGCATCGAATTTTGTTGCAGCAGCTAGTTACCAATTTCTTTCGCTACTTCAACAACGTTTAGTTTAAAACCAGCTTCATATTTTCTTCTGATTGAATGCTACATCGTAGATAAGGGATGCTCTTACGATAAAGGTGTATGAGGGTGTGAGATACAAAAAATACAAATCAATGCAAACTTTGCTTCAGAATAGTTTGGGTATTGCCGTGTGGTCATGTAGGCACAATAGAGAGAGAGAAAGAGAGGTTAGGAGCATGCACTGATACAGCGCATTGCCGCACCCACATAGAAAAGAAAGGCAGTGTGCTCCATGGTTTCTCTCTCAGGTGGACGTTAGCATATCATAATCCCTTGTACCAATAGCGTGAGTTTTCCGCATTCGACTTATACGACCGACATTATTAAATACCTAAAATTATGAGGTAAAATCAAGTCTCGACTTATCCGCGAGTATATATGGTATGTTAAAAAGGTGCTGAATTTCCATTTGAAATATGTGGATTGGGGTGGTGGGGTTTGGGGTCCAATTTGGATTGAAAACAATGTATGGGTAGGGTTGTCGGGCTATTGAGATCAGAGCTTGTAAAGGCTTTCTTGGCTGAATAAAAATACAATTACATTACCAGTAACTCAGATGACAAACACACATTCAGCTCATGTTATTACATGATTTCATGATATCACTGTTCACGCTACCTACTCATGTGCTCCAAGATGTGAACACAGGTTCAACTATAAGAGGAAAAACAAGGAAATTGAGATGATCAAAGCACGAAGAGTGCCCCACCCAAGAATGCCCCAGGAAGTGGACTGGGAGAACTCATGCCCTGTAAGTTCTCCAGAATATTTATTGGACTTTTGGATCACATAGCCATTGACCCAAAATAAGAGAGAGAGCAAAGCAGATATTTCCCAGTTAATTTCTCTACAAAGATGTGAAGATGAGATGCATGCTGTGATTTTTCTGGTAGTATAATGCATACTTTAATGGCCACTAAGTTTTCTCCTGTATTCCCTCTACACCCATGATTACACAGCAAGGAAGACCATTGTGAAACTGCTGATGACACAACGATGGTGGGTCTTATTTCTAATGGTGACTCTACTAAATAAAGAGAGGAAATGAGATTCCTGACACAGTGATGCCAAGAAAACTGCCTCTCCCTCAATGCAGTAGCGAAGACCAAAGAGATTATAGTGGTCTTTAGGAAACAAGGAGGCACACACTCCCCTATCACCGTCAATGGGACAGCTGTTTTAGCTTCCTTGGTGTGTAAATCACTAAATTCCTCATTTGCATTATTCACACTGAAATGTGGTGAAGAAGGGTCAACAATGTCTTCTTTATTTCAGGTGGCTGAAGAGGATTGGCATAAACCCTCATACCCTAAGGTCATTAGCTGGAATGGGAACTTCAGTGCCCTCAATTGCAAAGCCTTACAGAGGGCAATACATTCTGTCCAAAAAGTTTTTGGAGGTGACGTTCCCAATGTACAAGACACATGTGTTAGACAGGTGTGTAAGGAAAGTCAGAAAAATTATCAGTGACCCCAGACATCACGGTTACGAATTGTTCACATTAATACAAGGGGGAGTCAAGCTAAAGTTAGAAAATGGAACGAACCTTAACAAAACTGATAATGTAATTTCTCAATGTTGTCTCCACCCTTCTCAATGCACTTGTGCCACCTGCCTAGAGTCCAGCAGAATAAAAGGTTTTGTTTTGTCCTTGCAACCACTGGTGCACCCAAGTTATTGTTGAGGGGTACTACAGTCACTAGTGCAAGTTATTGTGACTTTTTGGAGACCAATGTGAAGCCTGCTCTTCGATCCAAGCGGCAGGGACAGCCGTCTCAAGGAGTCCTTATGCTGCAAGACAATGCCCACCCACCCGTCCACACATTGCTAGGAACACCAAGTGTTGTCTGGAGAAACCAAGGTTTGAGGTATTGCCACATCCTCCTTATTCGCCAGATTTGACACCGTGTGATTTCCACCTTTTTTACCACTAAAGAAACATCTGGGTGGTCATCGATTCAAGACAGATGATGACATGAAGAAAGCAGTGCACAAGTGGTTATGAGGACAAGACAAAACCTTTTATTCTGCTGGAATCCGGACACTTCCAGGCAGGTGGCGCAAGTGCATTAAGAAGGATGGAGACAACATTGAGAAATGATATTATCAGTTTTGTTAAGGTTCGTTCCCTTTTCTAATAAATCCCATTTCCTAACTTTAGCTTGACTCCCACTTGTACCTTCAGGCAGACGATACTAGCAGGCTTAAAAACAACTTCCTGTATGAAGCTGTTAGTGACCAATCCTTATCAAAACCTGACATTCATGATGCTGTTTCTTCTTCTTTGCTTTCCATTGCAGCACAATTTTTTGTGTTGTTAGTATGCATTGAACTGTGTATGAATTTTGTGGTATATTTAAGTGTTTGCTTAAGATGTGAGTTTATTTTTTGTGTGTGATGGGTGAATTGAAATTTAAATGTATTTATTATGCTTATGCTCTATTATTTAAATGTGCTCTCACGTTAATATTGCTCTACTATGGATGTTGCAAATGGACATTGCACACAAATTTTCCACTCACTTGTACTTTCATTTTAAGTAATCTGCTCTATATATAAAATTCTAAGCCTAAAAGTGCAACGATTTTATGTCATGTTTTTATGTCACTTTTTTTGTCATGCTTTAAAATCAGGCTTATTTTAAAACCTACATATATATGTTTGGTATCATTCTTTTCAGAATTTATCGAACTTTAATGTGATATTGTTAGATTTTCAGATTCTTATTCTATTTTTAAATTATAAACTAAAAAATATCAAGAACTCGCGTCCCACGAGACGAGACTTTGTGCCAAAAGTTTTAACCACGCTTGGGGCCGGAAATAAAAGACAAAGAGTTGGACAGCTGTTGTACAGGTTTTTAAATGTTCAAAGCACTGTGTGAGATGCAGATCACGTGGCATGGCAGCAGCAGCAAGCCAGCAGCAACCAGCAGCTCAGCAAACAAAGAGGAGGTAAAAAAAAAAACTTTATTTGTTTCCCATTGTATCACCGTTAAACAGGGGGTTTCGGAGGAGCGACCGCGTCTCCTTGGGATGCATTCAGCCCCCCTCTTCACAACGCGAGTGGCAGAGATGCGAAGTGGCTGGTGCATAGCACAGGCCGGGGGGGTTGGTGATAGATAGATAGATAGATAGATAGATAGATAGATAGATAGATAGATAGATAGATAGATAGATAGATAGATAGATAGATAGATAGATAGATAGATAGATAGATAGATAGATAGATAGATAGATAGATAGATAGATAGATAGATAGATAGATAGATAGATAGATAGATAGATAGATAGATAGATAGATACTTTATTAATCCCCAAGGGGAAATTCACATACTCCAGCAGCAGCATTTAATTAAAGAGCAATAAAAACACAGTGCAAGTTGTGGAGTGCAATGCAGGTATACAGACAGACAATAACTTTGAATAATGTTAACATTTACTCACCCGGGTGGAGGAGTAGTGTGGGGGAGGAACGATCTCCTCAGTCTGTCAGTGGAGCAGGACAGTGACAGCAGTCTGTCGCTGAAGCTGCTCCTCTGTCTGGAGATCATACTGTTCAGTGGATGCAGTGGATTCTCCATGATTGACAGGAGCCTGCTCAGCGTCCGTTGCTCTGCCACAGATGTCGAACTGTCCAGCTCCGTTCCTACAATAGAGCCTGCCTTCCTCACCAGTTTATCCAGGCGTGAGGCGTCCCTCTTCTTTATGCTGCCTCCCCAGCACACCACTGCGTAGAAGAGGGCGCTCGCCACAACCGTCTGATAGAACATCTGCAGCATCTTATTGCAGATGTTGAAGGACGCCAGCCTTCTAACGAAGTATAGTCGACTCTGTCCTCTCTTGCACAGAGCATTAGTATTGGCAATCCAGCCCAGTTTATTATCCAGCTGCACTCCCAGATATTTATAGGTCTGCACCCTCTGCACACAGTCGTATCTGATAATCACAGGGTCTGGGAGGGGCCTGTGCCTCCTAAAACCCACCACCAGCTCCTTGGTTTTGCTGGTGTTAAGGTGTAGGTGGTCTGAGTCACACCATTTAACAAAGTCCTTGATTAGGTTCCTATACTCCTCCTCCTTCCCACTCCTGAAGCGAGCAGGGGGGAACCTCCTAGTGTGATAATAAAAGCAATTTGACTTGACTTGTTTGTGATGACAGTTTTGCTGATATCATGCTAATTAGAGCATCCATCAGCAGCAATCTGAAACAAGAAAATGTGGTTGTTCATGGCACAGGCTGACCATCCCATGTAGTACATTTTTCTGTGGAGAAAACATTGTGCATAATGGTAAATTTTCAAGTCTTAGTTTGGGAAATATGCAGCATGTTGCATTTTTAATAAACACACTGCACTCCTCTGAGGTGATGTAAAGGAGACCCATAAAATATAAATTATTTTACGGGTATGAGGCAGATTACTTGAATTACATAGCTGTAGAAAAATTGAAAGAGGTATGAACAAGGATTTAGGGAGCAATATTTCTTGTGTTTCACCCCAAAATCTTTAAAACCCCAAAACAACCTCATTTTTTGTGAGTTTCACATGTCTCGATTGAGAAGGCACATACTGTACATCAATTTCACCATACTGTATGCAAAACAAAAGTTGACTGTTTTGCTCATCATGAAGCATACTGGTATTTCTGTGTGTTAAATATGTAACTATCTTTTTTCTTTATAAACAGAAAACTTTCTTTAAAAATATTATAACTGAGATCAAATTTGTTCTCAGCTTCTGGCTCATAATGCCCAACTACATATTTTCACACCCACACCATAACCTGGACATGCAGGCAAGACCTGTCATTTTGGTCTCAAGGGGCCGAATCATACTGCTAGGCCCGTCCATGAATTATTTTTTAGTGATCACAAACTACTGTTTTGCATGAAAAATCATATAGATACCAGTTAACCCACAAATTATTAAATAGGCGATTTTGTGATTGACAGGTGCTTTTCCAGAGAGTATCATTACACTTCATGCCCAAATGGTTAGTTGATACTGGCAGTAACTCAGCATCACCTCAGGCAAGGACTTGTACATACACCCACAGTCATTAATTTAGATCTTTGATAATTACAGAGTAGGCAGCATCATTTTCAAAAAATTATAATATGGATATTAGAAAATGGTTGAAATCCAACAAATCTCCTTACATTAATTACGGATAACACTGGAAAGGATGTTGCCTCTCAATCTGATATTTCCACATTGATGGCAACAGAATACAGGTAACAAATAAAAATATTTATCTCAAAAAATGCTTTTTTTCAGACTTGTTCATGGGGAGTTCCATCCTGTATGAATGATTATTCTCTTTTCTCAGTGTGTATGCATGCATGCATGTATGTGTGTATCCAACACTCGCCGCGGTGTTTATATTGCTTATACTCTTCATATATGTGCTGTCTAGCTTGGTGATATTCTGTTCTGGTATGTGGTTTATAAGATCTGTAGCATTTGATTAATTTACTGTTTGATTAATATAGCTAATATTATGTACCGTGTGCAACATCCAGTGTGCCATTCTTCACCTTTAATTCATTTATTAGCTGGCTGCATTTTTGTTTTCTTGGCCAGGTGTACTGAGAAACAGGTCTGTTCTCTCGATATTAGCTAATCTGCTGGAGTTTTAGATGTCTGCTCAAAGTGACAGCAACCATCTCTTCATTCTAGTGCTGGACTTGATTATTGCACAGCTGTTTATTTAATTTAAATTCTTTTTGCATCAATGCTTTATTAAAATAGTTCACAGAACCAAGACTGGACCCTGCAATTATAATATGTGATGACTCCAACCACGTGACTTTGAAGATAACAATGACAAACTTCCATCAGTTTATGTCATATTCCACATGAAGAAATATCAATGTTGACCTGCTCTATTAAATGTTAAAGATGCCTTTAAGTGCAAACGTCTGGGACCTTGGGGCAGATCTGACCACACTCTGATTCATCTTATTCCCAGCTGCAAGCCTGTTATTAAATGGTAACCTGTTACCACCAGGATAGTGAGGAAGTGGAGGTTGAAATGGCTCTGAATGACTACTTCCAAATGACAGACTGGGAAATGATGAGCGAGTCACATGGGGATGATATTGAGGGACTCAGTCGCTACATCACAGATTATATTAATATTTGTGTTGACACTGTGCTATACTCACAGAAAGTGTGCTGCTTTCTAAATAACAAACCCTGGATACTAAAGAGCTAAAAAGTCATCTGAAAGAGAAAAAGAAAGTATTCAAAAGAGGCTCTGAGGGAAAGAAAGCTTACAAAGCTAAAATAGAAAACAAACTCATTCAGAGAAACATGAAAAATGTCTGCAATGGAGTGGGCATTATTATATTTACTGGACTCGGCAATCCACAGCTCTGGTGCTAGAAGGGGATGTGGACAAAGCTACCCCCTCTTAGCCAGTTTTAAATGGATTTTCCCTCCCACTGCCACCTTCTTCCAATGACCAGTTGGACCACACCATCCCTATTACATCAACAACACCTACTACTTCAACTGGACTATCCTGTGATGAGTCCATCTCTGGCCATCAGTATGGGCTGTCCATAACTGAAGACCAAGTGAGGAAGAAACACACCTGAAAACCCTTGGAGCCAGATGGAATCAGTCCTTGAGTTCTTCATTTTTGTACTGATCAGCTTTGTGGTGTTCCCTGTCACCTGTTTAGTCTGTCCCTAAGGCTTCAGAAAGTGCCACTGCTGTGCAAAACATCCTGCATTGTTCCTATTCCAAAGAAGACAGGTGCTTCCTCACCTAATACTACAGACCAGCGGCACTTGCGTCTCACATCATGAAGTCCTTAGAGAGGCTGGTCCTGGCATATATGAGTCCTTTTGGGGTAGACCATCTGGATCCATTACAGTTTGCCTATCAGAGAAAGACTGCAGTGGAGGATACAATTACCTACTGTATCTCCTCCACAAGGCTTATTCTCAGTAGGACAAAGCTGGCAGCACTGTGAGGATTATGTTTTTTCATTTTCTCTGGTGCCTTCAATCACATTCAAACTCAGAGAAATGCAGGTGGAAGAGCCTATGGTGTCCTGGACAATGAACTATCTGTCAGGTAGACAGCAGTTTGTGAAGCTGAAGAACTGTGTTTCTCACGTGGACGAGAGCAACACTGGAGCACCACAAGGAACAGTCCTGTCTCCATTTCTCTTCACTCTGTACACCTCCAGCTATAAATATAACTCCAGGTCATGTCACTTACAGAAATTCTCAGATTTCACAACATCAAAGAACCTCTATGGCCTCTCACTATTTAGGGAGTGAATAAAGAGGTGATGCACTGCTATAAGTACTTGGGGGTCCATGCCAATGATATGGATGAGCAGACTCTTCTTAGGAGATTTCAATATGGGTAGTGACATCCTTTACATCTTCTACAACTCTTCATCACTATAAGAGTGTCCCACTGAAGCAACAAGCTAATTAAAAGGGCAGACTCAGTTATGGGATGCACTCTGGACCACCTGGAGATAGTAGCAAATGTCAGAATTAAAACAAAACTAAGTGCCATTATGAACAATACTGCACATCCTCTCTCTGATACACTAACACTAAGGACTTTCAGCCAACAAATCATTCAGCAAAATTGTATAATGAAACGCTATGGAAACTCCTTAATACCAACAGCAATGACCATGCATAATGCCTCATTGGGATTGATACTGCCAAGCCAGAAGTTTTCTTTCTTTTCAGTCATTCTGGTGTATGTGCATAGAGAGTGGGGAGAGGTTAGGAACATGATATAGCATGTGGCCACACCCACCACATGACAAACCACCTCAGGATCCCAGATTAGGACCCAAGTGCAGCCATTCAATGGGTGACACCTCTGCACCACACTAGTTCAGATGGAATGGAACAGTGTGAGGTTTTTTAATGGTGGAGTGCCAATCCTACCACTAACTCCCAGGTTTTCCCTGTAGGCTGGATGCAGATTAATGTCATACCCAGGACGGAGCAAGGGCCCAATGGAGTAGAGTCACTTCTGGCATTTATGGGATATGAACCAGCCAACTTCCGATTTCTTGTTGTAGATCCCTAGCCTCAGAGCCACCACTCCACCCAATGAGCTTCTGTAAAGAGACACATTTTCCTCTGGGGATTGTCACTAGTGGCTGGGGGACAGACCCAACCGGGACGCCTGGAAGGACCGGGAGGTGGCGTATTCGTCCTCCGGGCCATGAGGGGGCAACCGCCCTGGATCTGGAGAGGACCACGGGAGAGGAGCAAGGAGGATCAAGCCCATTGGAGCCCATGGCCACTGCCAGGGGCGCCCCGAATCTCAGAGAGCCCGGGAAACATTTACTTTCGCCACACCCGGGAACATGGAGGATGATCCTTCCACGGACGCCTGGAGTGCTTCCAGGTGCTCTCCGGACACTTCCGCCACACCAGTAAGTGTCGTCAGACGGAGCACCTGGAGCCCATCAGGGTCATTACAAAAGGGGCCGCCTCCCTACAATCAGGGAGCTAGAGTTGGGAGTGAGAGCAGGACGAGGCTCCCGTGGAGAGAGGAAAGGCTGCCCACAGACAGTGACAGAGAAGCTCGGAGTAGGGGTGATTGGTGCTGGGGGCATAGTGTACTGTGCGGGACTGTGTTTATTGGTGATTAATAAAACGTGTGACTTGGATAAAGATGTGGTCTCAGTCTGATGGTGTCCGGGCATGTCTCACAGGACAAATAAAGTTCTATTTGTCTTTCTTTCTGTCTACAGAAATTCAAGTGTTTAGCTTAAGATTTGTGTTTGGTTACATGTCTGCATGTAAGCAACTGAAACAGCTGAGATAAAGACACCACTCAAAGTGGGTCTGCAAGCACCGTGTAGGAGACTGAAATCTTCATATTTTCTGCAGAAAAAAATACAGACCATTACTGAAAAATAGTGTGCAAAACTTGTGCAAAACCTCTCAAATCTTTCAAAACACAGTCCCCACCCTCCAGGCATGAAACTTAAAAGAGATCACCCATCACAAGATATGAAAAGTATCCATGACCATCGTATACCCGCTACTATGACAGAGCCCAGGCAAATCAGGTTAAGTGCTTGTCAAACCCCCAAAGCTGGCAGTATGTTCCGGCTGACCTGCTGCACCTTTGTGTATTCAACTCACATGGGAGATGTTGAGTAACTGCTAACATAGCAGTGCTTTAATAAAGCAGACCCATCCAGCTAATTTTGTATTTGCAGCTAGTAGACAATACCTAATAATTACTTCATTAAGATGACACCTAATAATTACTTAATTAAATTCAAGCTCCACTTTGCCATCAGAAATGCAGATTACGTTTTTTAAGGCCCAGCCGCACAGAAGTGGAGTGAAGGCTGGTGAAATATTTCAGTTCTGAGTAAACGTGCAGGCTGATGGCTTGATGCCTGTACGTGCCGATACTGGGGACCATCCATCTGCCCCTGCATTCTGCTGCTGTCAGGGACAAGGTCAGTGTCTAGAATGATTCATCCTGTTATATTTTAAAAAGTTTTGATCTTACTTTGATGTTGTGAAATTGTAATTATATTTGCCTCTGTGAATTCTGTTTCATTAGATTTTTTACTCAAATGCACACCAAAAAAATACATAAATCAAAGAAGTTCTGGTTATTCCATATGTGTACACTCATATGAGAACAATAGTTATGACTGAAATATTTATAGACAGGGCATTTAAAACTGGGTGCATGCTGCATGAAATATACACACTCGCTGTACAAATTATTAGGAGCGATGATATGATGACATGATTGCATCACGTAACTTCTACAGATCTGTCAACTACACATTCACACTGTGACTCTCCCGTTCTACCTCATCCCAAAGGTGTTCTGCTGGATTCAGATCTGTTGACTGAGAAGGCCACTGAAGAACACTGAAATCATTGTCATGTTCATGAAACCAGTTTGAGATGATGCTTGCTTTGTGACATGATGCATTATCATACTTCTAAGTAGTCATTAGAAGATGGGTAAATCATGACCATGAAGGGATGTACATGGTCAGTAACAATACTCAGCTAGACCATGGATTCAAGTGATGATTGACTGGAATTACTGGGCCCAAAGCATTTTAAGAAAACATTCCACACCACTGTACCACCACCACCACCACCACCAGTCTGGACGGTTAACACAAGCCAAGTTGGGTGCATGGATTTCTTCTGCTGGCACCCAATTCTGATCCTGGCATCTGTGTACCTCAGCAGAATGTAAGATTCCTCAGACTAGCCCACATTTTTCCAGCTTTCATTTGTCCGGTTTTGGCAAGTCTGTGCTCACTGTCGCTTTAGCGTTCTGTTCTTGGCTAACTGGAGTTGAAACCAATTTGGTCTTCTGCATTTGTAGCCCATCTGCCTCAAGGTTCAACATGTCATGCATTGTGAGATGCTTTCCTGATCACCACAGTTGCACAGTGTGGTTACCTGAGCTACCATAGTCAGCCCAAACCTGCCTGGTCATTCTCCTCTGACCTATATTACCAACAAGGTGTTTCTGTCATCAGAACAGCCGCTCACAATGGACTTTTTTTTTTTTTTTTGCTTTTGGCACCATTCTGAGTAAATTCTAGAGACTGTTCTACAGGAGATATTCAAACCAGCCCATCTGGCACCAACACAGTTGAAATCACTGAGGTCACATATGGACATTACCTGAAACTCCTGACCCATTTCTGTATGATCTTATGCATTGTGCGGCTGCCACATGATTGGCTGCTTAGATAATTGCATGGAAAATCAGGCACACAGGTGTTCCTAATAATTTGTACAGTGAATGTACAATTATCTCCATTTTCATTTGGAACTAAATATTGCACCATCCTATATTTGATGTGAATTATTATTCATTATGAACATAGCAGAGTGTCTGCTTGTGTCTTATTTCACATTTCTTGTAATAAGAACTCTACATTACAGTTTCTAATACCATATTGGGCCGTTGGCTCTGACGGTTCTCCACTTCAAATAGGATCCTCTTGGCAAAATCAAGTGAGCAGTGGCATACAAGATGTGAGCTGAGAATTAGCAAAATGAATTAATGGAGCAACTAAAGCAGGCCGACAAATGAGCACAGGAAACACACATCTAGTAACCCCTCCTTGGGTTTAGTTTTATTTACTAGAAAGATATTTTTTAATGATATACAGTAGCTGAAAAATGTAACTAGAAGGAAAACTGTACTGTGCAATCCTTCTCAACAAGTCTAAAAGTGACACCTGCTCAGATGTTGGTATTAATGGTTGCAGGCAGTGATTAGGCCCGACACACTGTAGAGTACCTTGATTTGGACATAGAAATGGGTTATATGGCCAAAAATCCATGTCAGGTTATAATTTAAAAATCCAAAGGTTTTTAGCATTAGCATGTATTTGTTTATATTTTTCAAACTGAAGCACGTGTTTTTTTTACAAACATCTCATGTACAAATTATTAACTGTGCACCTCTATATCTGTGGAAATGCTTATTAATGTTCTGGTACTCAACTGGATTTGTTGGCTAGTATTTTTTATGAATTATTCATAAACACTTTGAAATCACTTCAGTTATTCTGACTCACCAGTACAAGAAGACATCCACATATGATACACCGATTGACTCGTCTTGATGTCTAGTTATGCAAGATGTCGGGCATTTTTAGATCTTTAGACCAGAAAACACTCTTTTTTAGACTATTTTTGAAACATATTTTGTGTGGGAAGTGACACCCTTATGATAAAAGCAAACCAATAGGAGCCTTCAGGAAAAATGATTAGAAGGACTTGAAGTTGTGCATGCCACATCAAGTGACCCAAGGTTTTAACTCCCTATTGGGATATGAGAGGTCAAAGATACTCCTTTTCACAAAACTTTGGAAACATGGGGATCAGTAATACAAGCATGTGGAGTCTTATTTTATTTCAAGGATGCTTATACAAATATGATCATATTTTTGATATTTGATACTTTATCTGTGGTTCTTAGTCCAGACTATAAGGCTGTGAAGGCCTTTTTAGATTTTTTTCAAGGTCAGTGATTACGAATGTGATGCTACTTTTTGATTTTGATCCTTTACTAGGGATCTAGCACTCTGTGGAGCTCTGGCAGGGGGTGACATTTGACAAATTTCTATTACCATTGAGAATATTTAAACTTTAAACATTTAAACTGAACGACACACTTTAATGTTTCAAACATGTGAAGAAACTATTCTTTTAATTAATTAATTTAATTTGTACTCCTACATCATGAAGTAAATCATTATGAGCACCTCAAATTAGTTCAGCTAATGCTAATTCAGACTTTTTCTATCTCTGTTACCATTTTAAATCACACAGCATTCTGGGTAATATCCTCAATGTCATGGGCTCACTTCTTACAGACAATTCACATAAAAGTTCATACTCAAAAATGTTACCTTTCATATTACCTTTCATATACTGTCTCCTTAAAGGGAAGGCTCACTTATTATACACATCATAAAAAAGAAATATGTAGAAATTACCTTTAAAACAAAAATACACCACCATAAAATCTTATTTTCTGTTTCTTGGAGTGATGTAACATGCACATTTAAAAGTATTCACAAATAGCGAGAATGTCATCACAAGGCACAAACGTAAAGCTAATAACGTTTTAATAAATTTGTCATTTCTGTAAGTGTCCACTAATTAAATTCCTGCACTTTTGTCCACCGCAACTGCCCGAGATGAACTGATGAAAAGAGCAGCGCACTAGCTGCTGTCATTTATGGACAAGTACATTATTCCCACGCTTAATGGTCACCGCTCCCTTTTGTCCCACTTGCTTTTGTTGGTGTGCCAAATGAAGTTGTCATGAGTGTGAATGCGTCAACATGATCATTGTGTTTAAATTTAGGACAGTGAAGACGCTGTTTGCCTTTACTGTCTTCTGTGTAGAGCTACAGAGGATCACACACTGGTTCTGTGTAATGTCAAACTCAAAAAACATGGTCTGGGAATTTTCAGAGATATCATTTGTATATTTGATGTGCTTCAACAAGCAGAATGTTATAAAACCTTTCAGTCCTGTATTTGTAGCCTGACGACCACCGAATGTGGGGAGAGGTGGGTTTTCAATTCAAAAGCTTGAGGCCATTTGAATACACTTCTCTAATTTGTATGAGAATCTTTTCCAGAAGTGGTTAATTGCACCAATATTTTGGTCAAACATGACATGTTTAGGAAATTGTGAGCATATGGCGGGTTACCTGACATTAGGAGTTTGTAACACGAGTAATTTGAGATATTTTTATGGATGTTTGATATTAGATTTGTTTGTTTGAGCTGGCTCGGCATTTAAGCCCATTATATCAGAAGGTCTGTGACCTTTTTCCTGCATGAAAACATTAGATTACAATTTTTTTTACTACAAAACAATGGTGGGACAGAGGTAAGTAACAGATACAAAAGTTACCACATTTGCATGTAATATTTCTTAAATTTCATTTCAATTTGATTAATACTAAATATATTTTGGTGGCTTCTTTAAATCTTTCATCTCTCTATTATAATAAAAAAAATCTTGGGAGACGAAGAGAGATACTTTCATGTCTCGCGAGACGAGACTTTGTGCCAAGAGATTTAACAATGCCCAGGGCAAGAAATAAAAGCCAAAGAGTAGATGACAAAGTAGAACATCATAAAGAATTCAAAAATGTTAGCGCAATAAACATGCAGAGCAGATTAGAAATAATGGAAGTACGAAAATTCGAAAGTCTCAAAAAAATGATAGTAAAGATTGCATTAGCACAAACAAATGGGAATTATTACTTGGTGAAATAACGGAACAGCGAAAAGAGATCGAATATATTGTTCGGATTTAAACTTTAAGTCGGAGATTTGTATATCGTCTAATTTGTGTGAAAAGTAGTGTTTCTTCCTAATGAAGAGGTGTATCATCGAGAATTGAAAGATTTGTTGTTTGGTGAAAGTGAAATCCCGGGAGAGAAAATTTCAAGCCCCGCGAGACAAGACTTTATGCAAAGAGATTTGGAAAAGTCCCGCCCACATCTAAAACATTTACAGCCACGCACACGGTTCAATCATTTCTGATTTGTGTTAATGCTGTTGTCAGACACAGTTCGTGTAGAGAGAAAGAAACGATATTCACTCACGGCAGTTATACGTTGCGTTGTCACAATGTAATTCCAAACACGGAATCAAAATTCAATGCGACATTGACTAAAAGGTAAAAGCGAAAAGAGATTGAATATATGGACATAGGTGATATGATAGAAGTATGTAGATATTGTTTCGCTTTAAACTTTAAGTCAGAGTCTTGTAGATCATCTAAGTTGCCATCACGTAAAAGTAGTGTTCTTCCCAATAAAGAGGCCTATGTGCGAGAATTAAAAGTTTTGTAATTTGCGAACGGCAGAGATGTGAAGTTCCTACCGCATAATGCAGGCTGGGGTTTGGCAAGCAAAGCGAGCAGGGGGCAAAGCCCCATAGTTTTCTACATTTAGATGTTATTAAACTTAGGTATAATAATTCAAACCATTAGTTTTAAACCTTTCTCTGTTACTTCCACCTTTTGATATATTGTAAAGACAGAACAAATCCCATTTTTCTTCTTAATGATTGGTGTATTTTTTACTTTACATATTGTAATGGGCCAATTGAGTCCTGCTGATATGTGAGTGAAACTGGGTGTATCTTTGTCAGTTGGATGGTGATTCAGTCAGACGCTTGGTGACGTCCAATAATAAAACAGCCCAGAAGGCACTGTGTGGATGTTATGCCCATCCACTCACTGCAACAGGCAGTGCTGTTGGTTATGAGTTTCTACCATTCCAACAGGGGGCATTGGGTGTGCACTGCTTTAGTGGCCTTAATGCAGAATATAAAGGTAATAACAAACAATGATAGGAATCAACTTAAATGATTTGAAAAAAGCCAGGCGAAAAATGAAAGACGGCATACAGATGGTGGGTAGGAGGGAGTGAATTGGCCATGATGCTATGTTGAGTGTCACATTACTGCTGCAGTGAAGTACGTCTCCTCCAGCCTTCAGCTCTGTAGGTTATTCAGTTCTGATGGACAATTAATCTTGTCCACATAAATTGCAAACAGAGCAAACAAGCGATTGGCTCCCGCTCATGCGCCCAAAGCCCTTTACATGACAGGCTATAAGCTAGTAAGAAAAATATTTAACACCTTAACTCAGCCTTTCCTTAGAAAAGGCTGACACTTAGTGTCCACAGATTACCATTTGTTTTTATTGCATAAAAATTGTTTAATTAGAATGTGTACAATTTCTGGGACCCTATGTGCATTGAGCCTGTCTTGTGTGGAGAACACTGAATACATAATAGACAGACAGACAGACAGACAGACAGACAGACAGACAGACAGACAGACAGACAGACAGATAGATAGATAGATAGATAGATAGATAGATAGATAGATAGATAGATAGATAGATAGATAGATAGATAGATAGATAGATAGATAGATAATTCATTGGTTGAAAGTATTCAGTGTTAATGTGTCAGGGAGAGGATGTGTAGTATTTTTCACAATTACCCTCAGTTTTGTTTTCTCCTTTGCTATGACCTCCGGGGGGTCCAGAGTGGTTCTTATTAACTAAGCCTGCCCTTTTAATTAGCTTGTTGATTTGGAAGGTTTGTCTTGAAGCCCAGCACTCCACAGCACAGAAACTCACAATGGCCATCACAGAGTTATAGAAGATGTGACGGATGTTACTATCCACATTGAAGGAACGCAGCCTCCTAAGGAAAAAGTGCCTGCTCTACCTTTTCTTATATAGTTCCACTGTGTTCCAAGACCAGTCCAACCTATCTTTAGTGTGGACCCCCAAGTACTTGTAAGAGTGGAACACCTCTACACCCATTCCCGGAAAAGTCACCAGATATAGAGGCTCTTTGGTGCTGGAAAAGTCAATAACCAGTTCTTTGGTTCTGCTGATGTTACATTACAGACAATTGTGTTTGTACCAAGAAACAAAAGTTCTCTACCTGACTCTTATTCTCTGCATCAGATATTATAAATAAACCAATTGATTGGTTTTTAATTAAGCATAGAGAAGGACGGTACACCCCACTTTGTTTTACTGAAATTTCTGGTGTTGTCACCTTTCTCACCACTTCTCTTTCTGCAAACACCATGTGGTTTCTGGAGCAAAGGCTAGCAAAGAACAATCTCTCCATTCATCTAATCATTTTTTGAATCATTCATTTTATTACAAGGTGCAGGGAGCTGGAGCCTGTCTGCACAGCATCAGGCACAAATCAGGAACCAGTCCTGGATAGGAAGCCATTCTGCTGCAGTCTACTCACACAGACATTAAAATTGCAGAGTCATCATTAAACCTAACATGTAGGTCTTTGGGATGTAGAATACTGTTGGAAAGTCAATGTAAGAATGGGGAGAATGAGCAAACTCCATAAAGGGGAGGGGGGCCAGAGATTGAACCCAGGTCCCTAGAGCTTTAAGATGGCAGCGATACCCACACTGCCAGACTGCTGTCCTGAGCAGCATAATGAATGATACAGAAAATGGTCCTAAATACTGTGCCCATCGATATGTCATGTCTGCTAGTGGTGCCACTGGAGTATTATAAAGTTAAGAAAATGTTATATTCTCCAAGGACACCTTTCTACTAAGCGGTGAATTATTATGATTTGTTTAATTGACCAAGTGACAGTATCACTCAAGAAGTCATCTTCTGCTGCAAAGGCTCTCACAATATTATAATTCAGTCTGCTCTTTCTGTTTCACCGTAAGTGCAAATTTAGTGAATGTGCATTTAACCCCATAACTGATAACATGACTTTATAACTTTTCATTTGTTGTTCTGCTGGATTGATGCTATCACTTTAAAGAGGGCAAAGGCTTTGGCTCAACTCACCTTCATTTATCTTTGGCTTCAAAAAAAAAATAAAATAAATAAGAACATCTAAGGAACACCCTGATGGATTGCCAGTGTTTGATTGCCGACAGCTTAACAAAAGGCTGACTGAAGGGGACGTTCATTAACAATACGCCTCCTGTGCTCAAGTGGCTCTCCTGTAATAATGCACACTGTTAACTTCCCTTCTAAGCCCTAAAGGAAGTGAGGAACACCCCTGCGCTTCACAACAGCAGTCTCCTCAGTGGCCAAGTAATTGGCTGCTACGAAACCGACAGAGATCCACAGCAGCGGGATGGAACACCCTGGAACACTCCGAATCTAACTTGCTGAGGACAAAAAATAATTGCCTGGGTTTGCACTGAAAAGGCCTGTGCACAAAGTTTCCGCAGGGAGGACTGACTCGGGCTTTTAAATTGAACTCAATGGTCTTGGCATCAAAAGGATTTTGAAGAATTAATCCCACCACCTTTGGAGTCGCTCTTTGCTATTTTCTGCTGCTTGTTGTTTGTGTGTCTTGATATTTCTGTGGGATGGACAAACTTTTTTAAAGGTAAAGTGTGTCTTATTTCTCAGCCAGTCAAAAAACACGGGAAGCAGGCGATGATAACTCTTAGGCTTTCCTTTCTGCAATGAAATGATGTTTTTTAATTAAGTCTTGTTGTCACTTTTGAAGAATTGCCACCCCTAGCCTTTCTTGTCACAGTTCCTTTATGTTTAGGTTCGGAGCGTCGCTGCCACTGATAGTTTTAGCAGTGCTTTCCAGAAATTGGAGACCCGTGGACTAAGTTTGCTTTTATCCATCCTGAGAGTTTATATACCTGTCATGGCCAATTAGCGGCCTTCTCCGCTTCCCAAACAAGGCCCTCATTCCAGCAGTGCCGACAAGGGCAATGAGAGAAAACTTTGAAATCAGGGCAGTAGGTTCATATTTTTCTGCTGGGCATCATTAAGTATGTGTGATTTGCATAGTGTCTATTAAAAGAGAATCACGACAATTAAATAAATGTGTAGTCCATTTTATGAGTGCAAGAAGTAGCAGAATTTTTAATTTAATTAAACTATCCGTCAAAAAGCCACAAAAAAAGCAAATTTCCATGTGACAAAACTGTTCCTGAAATACAGCAGTATTTCATTTCAATTATTGTTAACTTATGTTCTATTTTAAATATGACCATTTGACTTCTGCTAATCTGTCATTTTATTTATCAAAGTCTTCTTACTCCATTTGAGGTAACCAATGAAGACAAATTATTTCAATCTTTCATTAGGCTTACTGTTTCGCTGGGGTTGAATCCTGCTCCTGGATGTTGTCTGCATGGAGTTTGCATGTTCTCATTGTGTCCACATGGGTTTTCCTCCAGGTAATCCTGTTTTCTGCAGTTTAGGCTGACTGCCAAATGCGCATCATCCGCAGAGTGAGGTGGATGGGTAAGCAGGCTCGGAGATGGACTGGTGCCTGCCATGAGCCCAAAGCTGCTCTAACAAGCCTCATCTGACTCTGAATTAAGTGCAAGAAAGCAAAGTGACATTATAAAATAGCACATGGAGATTATTTATTTCTATTTGCAGCACGGGGGGAAGTAGCATTTCTAAATGCAGCTTTGAAAAACTATAAAAATATGGATGGATAAATGGATAGAAGGGGTTTCTCATACAGCCATGGATGCACCTCAGCCAACGTGATGACTTGTACATCCCAGAACAAAACAGGTGAATGTGGTACCATTGTAAAACTCATGTCCTGTTCATTACCTCTTTAACAACAGAGCAGAATCACCAGGCTCATAGGAAGCTAGTGTTTACTGGTTATGAATGAAAGACATTCTCACAATAGGGCAAGCTACAGAGTGTAATGAAAGTTTACAATTGGTAGAAGTAGTATCAAAAAGAAATAAATCATCATAAGGAAAAATATTTAATTTCCATAATTAGATGTGTCAAATTTGAGAAAGGGGATACTTTTACACTGTATCATTCCCATTGGACATGAGCATATTTTCAAATATAATCCAGCTACAATTAAATGTTGACCTTTCAGCTATTAATGTATAATATAAAGTAAGTACACACACAGACACACACACACAAATTCATATTGTGAAATACCAGAGCATGCAGCCGCCCTAAACCCGGACACAGACAGGCGCAGGGACACAAGTCCAAGGCAACATATGTTTCTTTCTTGTGGGCACAAGCACTAATGCTCCGTCCCTTCTTTCTTCTTCTTCTTCCCCTTCCTTCTCTCTTTCTCTGCCGCTTTCACTCCGGCAAACTTCATCCACCTCCTCCCAACTCTGGCTCTCAGACTGGAGTGAGGTGGCTCCTTTAATTCTGCACCTGGGAATGTTCCAGGTGGTTCATCAGGATTACATGGAATCACTCCCAGGTGTGGTGGAAATCCATGATATGGCTCTGCAGCTCCCCTGGCAGCCTCCACGGAACCCAACAGGGCTGTACCAAATTTCAAGTCCCGGCGTGCCCTGTGGGAATCTGTGGTGCCACAGCCACCCAGGAGGGCTTCCCTCTAGTGTCATAGAGGAAGTAGTGCCCCACAGATGCTCTCTCCCCTGGTCCTTCCATCCAGGTGGCATCCCAGCCGGGTAATGGCTGAGGCCGCCTGTCACAATATATACATATATAAACATCTATCTATCTCTCTCTCTCTCTCTCTATATATATATATATATATAGATATATATATATATATATATATAAGTAACAAAATAAGCAGAGGCAGAAAAGGGTTTTGGGATGGCCACCCCACATACTGAAAGTTTGTCGTTTGTCAGAAAATGAAACACATCTTTACAGAATGGAGTCCACAATGATTAACATTAGGAAGAATGTTCAATGTATAGCAGATCTATAGCAGACAGGAAGAGGTGGGAATTCATGATCTGCGGCCGGAAGTGAGATCATCAGGAGGAGGATTCTGGGAAGAGGAAGTGATGTCATCTGGAGGCAGTACTTTTAGCCCAGAAGTGACCTTACTGGGAGGGTTCTTCAGTTGGTCTGCAGATGTAGAAAGGGAGAGAGGATTAGAAGACAGCTCCAACCCCTATTTCAGCTAAGAAACAACATTATTTGAGCCCGTACACCATCTCCCATGGGTGATTGAAATTGTCACAGATGTGCACATGGGAGATGGTTCAAACAATGTTGTTTCTAGGTCAGATCAGTAGTTGGCGCTGTTATCTGATCCTGTCTCCTCCTGTCCCTCTGCAGACCAGCCAAAGGCCGAGCCCCTCAATGACATCACTTTCAATCCACCCACTGATGACATCCCTTCCGGTATCCAGAACCCAACTATAGACAACAGCAGTTCCTGTTTCAGATTCCCTGATCCCACCTCTTCTTGCTTCGGCCATATATTCAGACCAGATTCATCCTATTAGCTCAGTTCTGTTTTGGACTCCAGTCTGTAAAGACGTGTTTCTTTTTTCATACCATTTTCCAAGTATTTGGGGTGGTCATCCGCAAACCTTTTTGTTGTCTAGTGCCTTATCTTTTACCGTTATATATATATACTAGCAAAATACCCGCGCTTTGCAGCGGCAAAGTACTGCTTTAAAATTTTTATTAAGAAGAAAAGTAAACCTTTTTAAACTGAGGGAAAATATACTAATAATTATTTGTTAAGGATCTCTTTGTATACCATGTTGTCAGTTCGGCCCTCCAGTTGTAATATGACCAAGCTGTGCGCTGAGCTTACTCTTGACCATGCAACGTGTAGTTGGCCATGTGAAAAGCAATCTTGCCTCAAATCAATGCCAACCTTTTGTAGGGTCTGTCCCTGAGACTTATTAATTGTCATTGCGAAGCAGAGCCTTACTGGAAATTGGAGGCGTTTGAATTGAAATGGGTTTCATCGATAACTTCGCATCCAGCTTTTGAGAGTTTAAACATTCATAAACATCAAAGTGTCCACTACTCAAATTGTCAGCTGTGACTCTAAGATGTTTAAGAGGCATTGCCGAACAATTCAGCGGCAGCCATCAACTCACATGCAGAACCATAGGTGAAGGGCTTAAGCATTTCACTCTTCTTGTGCTCCTGTGTAGTATAATTATCTCCTGTACTGTCATCAGTGCACACCTTGAACCTGTCCCAGTGATTCAATACATAAGACACAATGTTCCTCCGGATATCAAGAGTGAGCTTGATATGGCCGTGCAATATGTAACACAGAGAATGGAAAAAGCAGTCGCCATCTCCGGGCATGGACACCACTCGGTAAGTGACAGTTCTTTGATCGATGGTGATCACCTCGATAGACATGTTAATGAGGGTACAGAACGATGGAGGAAATGGGTACCTGAACAATGTAAACTAAGTCTAAAATACCTACACAATAACTATAATCGTAATAAACGAACAATAAAACAGCGGAGAAACCGTGGATTAAATAAAAAGGCTGCAGTTATCAGCAGGGAGACGTGAATACCATGGCGAAGCAAGGGAGGGAATGAAGAGACCGGAGCGATGGACGGCCTTATATAGGCAGGCAGCCAACTACGTGGGAGGCGTGGGGATGGGGTACCCAACGCTGCCTCACACGGTGATCGAGCTGCAGGCTATGGACGTATATATGTACGTAAGTAAGATTCAGTTAGCGTTGGGGACCTGCGTACCAAATTTCTTGAAGATGGGCCCATAACTAACAAAGACCGTTGGAAAGTTCAATATGGCAGCCGACAGTGGCGTCATACCACCGAAATAAGTAAGTACATCGGTTTTGGTTAGCACAGGGAAGCCGCCTACCAAATTTCGTGAAGATGGGGCCATAAATAAGAAAGTTTAACATGGCGAACGTTGTCAACCGTTATGACCGGTACACGTAGAATTTTGAAATGAAAACTGCTTAAGTAAGTAAGTAAGCTGTAAGGAATGAACCTGCCAAATTTCAGCCTTCTACATACACGGGAAGTTGGAGAATTAGTGATGAGTGAGTCAGTGAGTCAGTGAGGGCTTTGCCTTTTATTAGTATAGACTAGCAAAATACCTGCGCTTCGCAGCGGAGAAGTACTGTGTTAAAGAGGTTATGAAAAAGAAAAGGAAACACTTTAAAAATAACGTAACATGATTGTCAATGTAATTGTGTTGTCATTGTTATGAGTGTTGCTGTCATATATATATATATATATATATATATATATATATATATACATACACACACACACACACACAAACATATATATACATATACATATATACATATATATACATATCTACATATATACATATATATATACATATAGACATCCACATATATATAAATATATATATATATACACACACACACATATATATATACACAGACACACATATATATATATATATATATATATATATATATATATATATATATATATATATACACACACATATCTACATAATTAACATCCGCCGCCACCGAGAGTGGCAGCCTTTTCAGCAGCTCCGTGTATGACTGTATGTGTACTTTTCTACTTTTATTTTTTACTTTTATTTTTCTATTTCTATTTTTATTTATTGATCACTCCTATTACTTTATTACTTTATCGTATTAATTTATTTTATGTGGATTCGTTCCCTGGACACACTTACTTTTACAACGTGGGCATGGAGTTTTACACGCCAAGACTCGCCTTTGTGAATTTCCCATTGGGATTAATAAAGTATCTACAGTATCTATCTATCTATCTATATATATATATATATATATATATATATATATATATATATATATATATATATATATATATATATATATATATATATATATATATATATATATATATATATATATATATATATATATATATATATATATATATATATATATATATATATACATATCTACATATGTATACACATATAGCTGATTACCCAGTGGCTTCGCTCACTGAGTGCAAGAGAAAAAAATAAAATGTATGTATAAAATAAGTTTGTTAATTGCCAAATTTATTTTTCCACAGATAAAGAGCATTTACAATAACATAGAAATCAATATAAACAACATTAACATCATTATCATATGAGAATATGAAGTAATATATAAGAAGCACATTGCATATAAATATAAATTAAACAGTAAAATTTTCTTCTATAATACGCTACCGTGGCTATTCGTTTGTCTGTCCAGGATTTTAAGTCACCTGTAGCTCACAAACCGTTTCATCTATTGACTTGAAATTTGGTACACATATACTACGTCACGTGTACTATTCGCTTTCAGGGTCATGATTTTATTACTCTTTTTATCTTTATTTTATTTTATTGTAGAATCAACTCACAGCTGTGCGCACCATACTAAGTTATCGCAACACAAAAACTAACTTAATCAGTTTTAACGGGAAAAGATGCCGACGAAAGAAGAGAAGCAGCGGGATGCTAGGGTGAAGAGCTGCTCATTAAGCAGCAAGCGCATCAACCTCTGAGCAAACAAATGGTAAATGTACAGAGAAAGAGGATAAATAACATGAATGGTCATGTGAAGTGTATTCACTCCACGTTATTGTGCAGTGCGCTGTTACTGGTATTTTGATAAAAGAATTTGAACAACATATAAGAAGCGTATAAATTATTAAACAGTAAAACATTACCATTTAAGAAGTAAAGATACATTGAGTACTACTGCAGTGCTTTTGGGTATAGTACATTTTTTGTTTGCCCATTACATGCATAAATGTATACATTTTTTGGTGTACCTACCCGAGAACACGCGACATGTCCCGGCAGTTAAAAGTTTCTCGCTCCAGCAATTTGAACTCTGTTACAAAGTCTCGTTTATACCTGGTGTCTTCTCATTAAACTTGTATCTCGCGAATATGGTATTGCAAACGGCAGCTGGAGCGTTTCTATAAACTCAATTTAAACTTACGGTTTACACCGTGCTTTGAAGATGCATAGTACGCGACACGTGTTTCGCCGTAATTGTGGGCTCATCAGGCGTACACACTCACTGCACTTCCTTACGGGAATTGAACCTCGGACGTAGAGGCGAAGCCCCTAACGTTGTGCCACGGCGTGTGGTTCGTTCATTTGATAGCATGTAGATCGGGGTAATTACATTGCAGGCATTCGTAGTCTGATTCACAATCTGATTGTATGAGTGGTTACCTACCAGGTAACGCTTGTGGTTGGTCAGCAAGCTGGCTAACTTCTGCCACGGTGCCCTCTTTCAGTTGCGAGAAGCAGATCATAGAATGGTTGAAATAGTTTAATATATATAGCAAAATCCCCGCGCTTCGCAGGGGCTAATATGGTATTGCAAATGGTAGCGGGAGCGTTTCTATAAACTTAATTTAAAGTTACGGTTTATACCATGCTTTTTTTCATTATGTTTTCGTACCTTATCAATTGTGTAATGTGTTTTTTGAACAGGTTTGATTCATCGAAGTGATCACTCCTGCTGCGTTCAGTCACTTCACGTGAGCCGGTCTTTTATGTGATGTTGCGATTTCCACGGGTTTATTTAATGTTAGCTAAGACCCGGCAGTTAAAAGTTTCTCACTACAGCAATATTAACTCTGTTACAATGTGATCCAAACTGTCGTTTATACCTCGTGTCTTCTCATTAAACTTGTATGTCGCGAATATGGCATTGCAAACGGCAGCGGGTCAGTTCACGTGCTTACGTGGGAGGCGTGATGACGCGATATATTTTGATATATATCAAAATACCCGCGCTTCGCAGTGGCGAAGTACTGCTTTAAAATTTTTATTAAGAAGAAAAGTAAACCTTTTTAAACGGTGGCTTCGCCTCTTGCGCTGACGTCGCCTGTCCACTGTTTTATAAACGAACGCCATATAAGGCCGTCCTTTCTCCTTCACAGTCAGTTCACATGATTACGTGGGAGGCGTGATGACGCGATACGCAACCCCCGCAACCCCGCCTCCCACGGCCAGTGAGTTGCAGTCCATTACTGTATATGGCCAAAAAAGATGTTCCAGTTATGACCGTTACGCTTTGAATTTCGAAATGAAACCTGCCTAACTTTTGTAAGTAAGCTGTAAGGAATGAGCCTGCCAAATTTCAGCCTTCCACCTATACGGGAAGTTGGACAATTAGTGATGAGTGAGTCAGTCAGTCAGTGAGTGAATCAGTCAGTGAGGGCTTTGCCTTTTATTATTATAGATATATACTGTATATATATATACACCTTAATAAAAGTATAAGTGTCTGCAGGTCCATCCAGTTGCTGTGTCCCTGTCACTCCAAAAGATGGCGCATGACAAACATTAACACTGCTTTTACAAATCCCATACCAAATGCCATAAAACAGAAGCATGGTGCACTGCAAACATTAACACTGAGGTCTATATTGATTACTTAGATTTCATCCCATCAATTTTTGCAGTGTGGCAGGGCACATTATCCTACTGAAAGAGGCCACTGCCATCAAGGACTACTGTTGCTATGAAAGGGTGTACATGGTCTGCAACAATCTTTAAGTAGAGGCTACATGTCAAAGTAACATCCACATGAATGCCAGGACCCAAGGTTTCCCAGCAGAACATTGCCCAGAGTATAGTGTCCCAGGCAACTTGCCTTCTTCTCTAGTGCAACCTGCTGCCATCCCTTCTCCAGGTAAACGACGTACACACACCTGGCCATTCACATGGTCTAAGAGAAAATGTGATATATATATATATATATATATATATATATATATATATATATATATATATATATATATATATATATATATATATATATATATATATATTTATTTATATGTGATATATATATATATATATATTTCTCTCATGGACAACATTATATATTTCAACAATTTGTACTACTATTTGTGAATTTCCCCTTGGGTTGTGAATTTCCCCTTGGGATTAATAAAGTATCTATCTATCTATCTATCTATCTATCTATCTATCTATCTATCTATCTATCTATCTATCTATCTATCTATCTATCTATCTATCTATCTATCTATCTATCTATCTATCTATCTATCTATCTATCTATCTACAGTAGCTCCTCTGTAGGACAGGACAAGACAGGCTACCCTTTGCTTCCCATGTGCAGCAATGAACCTTGGGCACCCAATAA